>NW_026853969.1:0-122119 GCF_026571515.1 Ruditapes philippinarum
TCATCGTTTTACTAAGTCAAGGGAAATAACTCTACAAATACTGGATAAATCCACAAGCTAAACCCCAGGTGCAAATCTAAATATGCTGAGCAGACCTGCCCATAAGGTTTAATGACTATGTCAAATCCATTTTGAGTAACTTGCGACACAAGTTGAAAATTGCAAAAAATTTCTAAGTGAAGGGCAATAACTCTAAAAATACTAAATAAATCCAGACGAAAATACCTGGTGCACAACTGCACATGCTGATCAACATTCCTGTAAAGTTACATGACTATAGGTCAAATACTTTTTGAATTACGTGCGACACATGTTGAAAATTGCAAAATTTTACTAAGTCAAGGGCAAAAACTCTGAAAATACTAAAAATATCCACACGAAAATACCCAGGTGCACAACTACACATGCTGATCAACATTCCTGTAAAGTTTCATGACTCTAGGTCAAATGCTTTTTGAGTTACGTGTGACACAAGTTGAAAATCGTAAATTTTTAGGAAGTCAAGGACAATAACTCTAAAAATACTAAAATATATCCACACGAAAATAACCAGGTGCAACATTTCTATAAAGTTTCATGACTAGGTCAAATACTTTTTCAGCTACGTGCGACACAAGTTGAAAATTGCAAAATTTTACTAAGTCAAGGGCAATAACTCTGAAAATACTAAAAATATCCAGACGAAAATACCCAGGTGCACAACTACACATGCTGATCAACATTCCTGTAAAGTTTCATGTCTCTAGGTCAAATATTTTTTGAGTTACGTGCGACACGAAAGTGAACGGACGAACGGAAGGACGGACAGAAGGACGGACGGACAAGGGTAAATCTAAATGCCCGCCACTAACGTGGGGGCACAAAAAGGAATTATTGCAAAATGTAAAAACATTTTGACAATCACCACTTCACGAACTACATACTTTGGGATATGGGCATAATGTCATTTCAAATTGGGCACATTTTAAGGTAATCAAAATACAGCAGTATTAGAGCCTGGAAAGTCTTCATGAAATTTCGCAGCCTGGTCTAGTTACATTATACTGGTGACAAAGACTTATCACTTTTTGTGGGGGTTTCCAGCACATTTTAAAGGAACTCCACTGAGGTCTTAATAGCCTAAAATTGTAATATTTGAAATTCTTTCACTAGTCAAACGGTACTCTTTTAAATGAAAAACTATGCAATAGATAATAATTATGTTAATGTTCTGGGTACTAAATTGATAATCAATTTTTTATGCAGATTTTGGGCCGATCTGTGTGACACGCGTTGTAATGCTTCTCATTTTTGGGTCAATTTGCATAAAAAAATTGATTATCCCTGGGAGGCAAAGTTAGCAAATGATCCGAAATTTTGCACACAAAAGTTAAAAGTCCAGACCTACATACAGCTGTACAAAAAATCTTGAAAAAAAAAAACCTCCGTGGAGTCCCTTTAAGAGTTAAAAAAATAAATAAATACATAAAATCACCATAACGACTTCACTAGGGAGGAATCCATATAGGCACTGTCTCCATAATCTACGTAGAACAAATCCAGCTCATATTCTTTTATGTCCATCACTTTAGCTCTGTACCAGGTCCGGTCATTTTCAAATGGCGCTGCAACAATATCTCCCTTCACAACTGATGGCAGCAGTTGTTTCTGAAATAATTATATTAAGTCATTTTCTTCTTTAAAGCTGCATGTCTAGGTCAGCCTCCAGACTAATTTTCATGAAAATTTTCAAAAGTGTATTAAAAAGTAAAATATTTTCAAGTGAATAAAGAAAGTAATTAATTTATATATTGCATCCTGATAAATTACCAAAATAAAAAAGATAAAAAGCCCTTAATGTGTTATTCATACAGTAGAAATATGGTGATGAAAACCTGTACTGCAGACTCAGACATAAATTACTTATAATATTTATATAAATTATTACTTAATAAATATTTTCACATATAAATTATTACTTTCATATTTTCACTTTTCTTAAAATCTTTGATCATTTTTCTCAAGTTTGATTTTCTTGAAATATTTTGACTCATCTGGTGGCTTGCAGCTTGAAACAAATGGAGGTTATAAAACTTTTTTTCTGAGTCTCAAATCTCAGGATTTTCATTGGTCAGTGTACATTTTGTGGCAGTTTCAGACCAATCAAATACTTGAAGTCTGAGTTTGAGGTAAGAGAATTTCTTTATAACCTAGGGACCTGGTCGCCCGGCAGTTTTCCAGAGAAAATTCTTAAGTTAGATGAGCAAGACAATCTGTTTATTTACAAGTTTTAACAACATGTTATTCTTGTAACTGTAGCACCATCAGATACACTGCAGAATTTTAGTTATAGATAAAATACATTCTTGCATATCAGCCTGGATTATCTACTGTTTACTCCTGTGCTAGAAAACTCTTTCTTACACCCCCATGTAAGACAAGTTGCATGCTTTAAATGACGTCATTGTCACGCGCTTTTTATGAATGAATTGCATTCTTAGGAAGACTTCATTTTATACGATATGAATGAAGTTGTAAGTTCATAAGCTACCATAAGAAAAATGTGTGTAATGAGAATATCAGTTTTCATAATTTCTGTTCTGAAAATAATTGACATGTAATATGAAAAAGAATCAAACACCGACTGTCAGTGCAGACAGGAACATCTAGCTCTTGGATAGAGCCCCATTACCGCTGTAAACTGTTACCCTCGAGCTAGATACCGTTATTCCAGTCTGTACTGGCAGTTGGTGTAAGATTCTTATATAATTACATTTATATATTAATTAGGATATCTTGTTCTAAGTAGACATTATCATAATGCATTGATTTAAAATAGTAAAAGAAATTTCCCATTCTTTTGTTTGTTTATTTTAATTTCTAACTCATCGTCGGATACCCACGATTGATAAACATGTCACATAACATGCAATCAAATGATAAATGTTAATGGTTCGGCCGTGGGTATCCGACGATGTCTCTAACTAAGATCATTTAAACAGTCTAACTATCTAAACAGAAATCATTTGCATTGGGTAATTAAAGTCAATTAAAGAACACACAAAGTGTAATTATCACTATCACAGTATCAGTCATAAATTCACAAGATAAAAAAAAAGGATCGAACCTGTCCTTCACTATTGTAGAACCGAGTCATGGTATCTGACAGCTTATCCAACTCTAAAGCCATCGCACCTATAACCTGTACCCAGAAATGACCAGGTGTTGCTATGGCAGAAACATATACCTCCACAAAATCTCTCCCCTTAGGAAACCCAGTGTATGTGTACAAGTCTTTACTCTCAATAGTCTCAGTATTGTAACTTTCACAATTATCAGTGTGTACTGGGTCTGAAAAATATATAATTGAGCCGCGTCACGACAAAACCAACATAGTGCGTTTGCTACCAGCATGGTTCCAGACCAGCCTACGCATCCGCGCAGTCTGATTAGGATCATTGCTGTTCGCTTACCAACTCTATAACAAGTGGAGAAACTGACAGCGAACAGCATGGATCCTGATCAGACTGCGCAGATGCGCAGGCTGGTCTGGATCCATGCTGGTCGCAAACCCACTATGTTGGTTTTTTCGTGACACGGTTCATTTATTAGTGTGTACAGGGTCTGAAAAATATATATGAACTGGATCATTAATACTAATTTACAGATATACACTATGTACATCTTTAGGCGAGATATTTTTATTGCATAAATTTATTAAAATCAAGTAAATTCTTACTGAATAGATCTTATTTGAATACAAGAATGCATAAACTATGTTTGACAAGCTGGAAACACAAAAAATATTAACAGGCCAAAATGCATTTTTTATTCAAGGGCTATTTCTCAGCCAAAATTAAACCCATTAAAAATACTCTGTCGCAGGCTTCATAAAAAACTGTCTGTCTAGTCAAAGTGCACAAATGTGCAGAATGGTTTATCTCCATACAAGTATAATGGCAACTTCAATGAATTAGACGAGTACATGTGTTATAAACTGACCTGGCTCTAAAGTGTGGCAAAAATCTGTCATTATCTACATAGCTGGTTTAGAGTTAAAAACATTACACAAAATTTATTGCAGAAAAAGCCTCCATAGTCCTGCAGCTTGCAACATACTTTATACATTGCCTTCATTGCCCCGTTTTCATTTTTTCCTATTAAAATACTTCATGCATTGCCTTCATTGCCTTGTTTTCATTTTTTCCTATTAAAATACTTTATACATTGCCACCGTTGCCTCGTTTTAATTTTTTCCTATTAACATTCTTCATGCATTGCCATCATTGCCTCGTTTTCATTTTTTCCTATTAAAATACTTCATGCATTGCCATCATTGTCTCCTTTTCATTTATCGGATTTACACATTTCATGCATTGCCATCATTGCCTTGTTTTCATTTTTTCCTATTAAAAATACTTCAAACATTGCCTTCATTGCCTTCATTGCCTAGTTTCAATTTTTCCTATTTAAAATACTTCATGCATTGCCTTCATTGCCTAGTTTTCATTATTTCCTATGAATATTAAAGGAACAAAGTTATTTACCTTTACTGTTTGCAGAATGCGTCATTCTGTCATTTGATTGGTTGTTTTTAAAATCTTTCTGTCTAGTTTCTCTGTTGGCAGCAGACACAGCTGATCTTGCTCTAAATTCTTCTTCCTCATCAAGCTTCTCTTGAATCAGACTCTGAGCGAAAAAAGTAAATAACATGTTGACTTAAAAAATATTCATACTTCATTTTTCTTTTTTAATAGTATAACATGAAGATTGCATGTATGTATTCTAGGCTTAATGAGGGCTTTCCGCCCTTTCAGGCACTGAGAGTACAGACCCCGGACATGTCACCATTCATGTCCTTAAATGTTATTATCAACCAAAAGGTGACCTTTAAATTTTGAATTCAGTAATTCACTGAATGATACTAAATATGTATGCAAGTCGATTTTTGTGATGATACAATTTTGATGCACGGGAGGTTAATGAGACCATTATATGCATCATGGAGAAAAATAAATGGCCATATCTTTCGGATGAGGATCACTGACTGATAAGATTATGCAACTCGGACTGATACCTGACACGTTTTCCGTATGCACGACAGACATGAAAAAGCATTCTTTCCGGTTTTTACAGGTGCATTTGGAATGAAATTATGGCCAAACATCAGTTTCTTTTTCAATTTTGTATAATACTAATATTGAGAATATCCCAAACTGGTGAAATATAAAATACATTATAGCATATAGTAAGATTCTGCAAATGATATTGATATCTGCGCAGTCTGATCAGGATCCATGCTGTTTGCTATCAGTTTCTATACTTGCTATAGGGTTTGTAAGCGAACAGCATGGATCCTGATCAGACTGCGCGAATGCGCAGGCTGGTCTGGATCCATGCTGGTCGCAAACGCACTATGTTGGTTTTGTCGTGATGCGGCTCATATTATATGAAAACATATATTTTGACATGACGTAACTTGCATTAAACATACATAGTAAACACAGGGTGGTATTAACTGAAAAATGGTTCTTCTTTAGGTATATGATAAATAGAATATTATATCTGAGTAGGTTCATTACTAAATTTATTGAAATTTTTGAAAAAATCAACATTGTGCTCGCAGAGGCGATATAGTTTTATTCAACTTGTTTAATCAATTCTGTATTGAATCCATACTCATTCAATATCCTTTATATAATACTCATCAGCTATATTTAGTGCATTTTCTATGTTTGATTGTGATTTTCTGTGTATATGTTCCACACTTTGTTGGAAAGTTACAAACATTTTTCTATCAGTATGCCTCCATTATAGACCAATCCACTTTAAATGCAATTTCAAATGATTACATACAGTGCTTAACATAAAACTTAAAGCAGCACGCCTCCAAATTTATGCTTTTTTTCATGAAAATTTTGAAAATGTATTTACTTGTGTAATATTGTGAAGTTACTAAAACTTAAAAAGGAAGCAATTTACACATTATCAATGGCACTTACAAACCACAGCAATTACCAAAAGGTGGTCAAAATATGCATAAATAGCCTTTACTGCGTTAGTAACTCAGAAGAAATATGATACATTTAGTTGTAAATACTGAAAAATCAGTCATTAATCGCACATAATATGCAACATATTCCTTGAATCTTGAAACTTTTTATATCTTAACATTTTTTTCTCAAGTTTTATTTCATTGAAATATTTTGACTAATCTGGAGGCATGTAGCTTTAAAACAAAATCTAAATTACCTTACCCACCTTGACATCAACAACAATAATAAAATCCTAATAAAGTAATTTACCTTAGCAACAATGATCTGGTCTTGTGAGCCAACGATGGTGATAATTTGAGGTTTGTCATGAGAACCACTCCTTGTTTTATCTATAAGAATTTTGGTCTGTGATGCCCGTGACATGTGGCGAATGCTTTCACCTCCTCTACCTAAAAAAGCATGAATATTTCAAAAGTAATTATACATGGCCATATAACATGACAGTTATATTGCAAACAACCATTTACACATGGCCATATAATATGACAGTTATATTGCAAACAACCATGTATATATTGCAAACAACCATTTACACATGGCCATATAACATGACAGTTATATTGCAAACAACTATTTACACATGGCCATATAATATGACAGTTATATTGCAAACAACCATTTATATATTGCAAACAACCATTTACACATTGCCATATAACATGACAGTTATATTGCAAACAACCCTTAACACATGGCCATATAACATGACAGTAATATTGCAAACAACCATTTACACATGGCCATATAATATGACAGTAATATTGCAAACAATCATTTATACATGGCCATATAACATGACAGTAATATTGCAAACAACCATTTACACATGGATATATAATATGACAGTTATATTGCAAACAACCATTTATATATTGCAAATAACCATTTACACATGGCCATATAACATGACAGTTATATTGCAAACAACCATTTACACATGGCCATATAATATGACAGTTATATTGCAAACAATTATTTACACATGGCCATATAACATGACAGTAATATTGCAAACAACCATTTATACATGGCCATATAATATGACAGTAATATTGCAAACAATCATTTATACATGGCCATATAAAATGACAGTTATATTGCAAACAATCATTTACACATGGCCATATAAAACATGACAGTTATATTGCAAACAACCATTTACACATGGCCATATAAAACATGACAGTTATATTGCAAACAACCATTTACACATGGCCATATAAAACATGACAGTTATATTGCAAACAACCATTTACACATGGCCATATAACATGACAGTAATATTGCAAACAACCATTTACACATGGCCATATAATATGACAGTTATATTGCAAACAACCATTTATATATTGCAAACAACCATTTACACATGGCCATATAATATGACAGTAATATTGCAAACAATCATTTATACATGGCCATATAATATGACAGTTATATTGCAAACAATCATTTATATATTGCAAACAATCATTTATACATGGCCATATAATATGACAGTTATATTGCAAACAACCATTTATACATGGCCATATAATATGACAGTTATATTGCAAACAATCATTTATACATGGCCATATAATATGACAGTTATATTGCAAACAACCATTTATATATTGCAAACAACCATTTACACATGGCCATATAATATGACAGTTTTATTGCAAACAATCATTTATATATTGCAAACAACCATTTACACATGGCCATATAATATGACAGTTATATTGCAAACAACCATTTATACATGGCCATATATCATGACAGGCATTTTTATAATGAGTGGCAGGAACCTTTGTCTGCTTTTCATGCTGATTTAAACATACTTTATGTCATATCTCGGCAATCACTCCACCAACCTGGCTATCCTGGCTAACGAACCACTTGACCAATTTCTCTGTAAGTAAGCGACTTCTTCACCAACATTATTTCTGCAGAGAGAGTCAGATAGTGAAGTTCCCACTGAATACCCTCTCACAAGATGGACACATTCCCCATGTTTTGCCACCAAAACAAAAATGGGCTCTTCTGTTTCAACCCATTACTTTTCCAGCTTATCAGAATATAGTTACCAATAATTCTTCCGAGAGCATATTTGGGCACTTCCATTGCGGACTGTACTTTTCCAAGCTTATCAGAAAATACTTACCAATAATTCTTCCAGGAGCATATTCATGCACTTCCATTTGAACTGTACTAAATTTCCAAGCTTATTAGGAAATACTTACCAATAATTCTTCCTAGAGCGTATTTGGGCACTTCCATTTCGGACTGTACTTTTCCAAGCTTATCAGGAAATACTTACCAATAATTCTTCCTAGAGCATATTTGGGCACTTCCATTTCGGACTGTACCATTACAGGCATATTGGCCAGGATGTGGCGTATTCGGCACTCAGCAGATTGAGCCGATTCTGGTGTGCCCCGGATGATGACAGTTCTGTCTGCATCTTCAAACTTTGAGTCTTCTTTGAAATTCACTCTAGCCCCTGTCTGCTCTTGAATCTTTGTTAAAATATATATATATACATTGTATATTGTGATAAAGAACATGTTTGTGTTTTGTTTTTTTTTCCATGGATTGTCTATTTTTCCAAAAGGTAAAATGTAAATAATGTGATGCAAAATAATCTTACAGCAGACAAAATGAAATTTTGTTAGATTCTAAATTCGTAGACTGACCTATCAACGAAAACCAGTTACAATTCCACAAACAAGAGGGCCATGATGGCCCTTATATCACACACCTGATTACTAAGACACTCAACAATGAAAAAATTAATTTTGTTAACTATGAGTGTAAAGCAGATAAAATGTCTAAATATAAACTGATATCATACTGTTCATATCAGCATCTGAAGTAATGCAAATGTAAAGAAAGTTTTTTTTCCCCATATTCAGGCTGTGTCATCAAGATGAACCATATTCAAAGCTGAGCTAGAAATCAATATAACTGCCTTTCTGACCAATTACCAGGATATTTGGGTTGGAAATGTTGCCTCTGAAATTCCATAATTTTTGCTGTGTGGCCTAGTTTTTGACAATGATGAAAAAAAAAACCCTTTATTCTGCTTGTAATTGCAAACATGACTCTCCCTATACTTGCTTGTTGGTTTTTAAGATACACCTACAAAGTAGTCGGAAAAGGAAATGACAACTTCCAAGCTTTACTGGTGGAGGATGACCTCAGTTAAAATCAATTAATATGTGGAAATGACAATGTATTATCACTTTGATGTACTACCTCTTTAATTGTAGCACCTTGTCGACCAATCACTGCTCCAACAGCTTTACGGGGAACCTGTAGCTCAATTACAGTTTGTCGTGAAGTCGCTGTTGCCACCGAAGATTTCCCACTAGCTACTTCATCATATTCATCTACAAAGGAAACATGATCAAATTTCATCTTTTTTCATTATATTATAATTTATATAATTGTAAATTCCTGCCAAGATTTATTAAAGTGGACCAACTACTTCTAAGTTATGAATCCAGACACTCTGACATCAGCAAAGATTGACATTTACTTAGACTGACATCCACAACCACAGGCATTTCAATATCCAAGTTTCCAATTTTATGAGCATGGGCTGACAAAAAAATATGCTTAAAAAGTAGTTACCGGTAAAAATCTTCTGCAATTCCATCAATTTGTATAAGCTGTCGATGAAATGTATCATAATAATCTATCCATGTTAAATATTTTCTTACGTTTCTTACCATATGTAAAGGATCACTGTTAACACAACCTATTTCTATATCTTCTTTTTCAAAAATCTCATATCATGATAACACTAACTGCTGACCTTTTATGAAATGAGATAATTCTATTTAACTCTCCATTTTGTACAAGAGTGAGACTAAAAAAGTCTTAGTGCACCACACTCAATACTGTATTTCGGTATATACTGGACAAGGCGCTTGCATGATTAAATGCTAAAATCTCGCCTTTTCACCGAAATACACATTTTATGACATCTTATTTATTTTTTCACTTCCATTTATGTATGATCATGAATAAAAAAGGGGTCAAAGACAGAAAAGGCCGGGTTGCATTTGTATACCAAATATCATGAGGCTGTGATGTTACAAAAAATGTTTTCCATTGACCATTAATGTCAAAAATTAAGTCGGTAAACAGGAAGTGGATGAGCGACAGACCTGAAATCGAATCCCACAGTATAGGACCATGAGGCAATGCTGTATACCAAATTTCAAGAAGCTGTGATAAGTAGTTGCTGGGAAAACTGTTACAAAAATTTCCTACCATTGACCATTAATGTCGAAAATTTAACTAAGTCGGTAAATAGGAAATGAATGATGGACAGACCACAGTATGGGACCACTAGTTAATGTTGTATGCAAAATATCAAAAGGCTGTGATAAGTAGTTGCTGAGAAAATAGTTAGAAAATTTCTTATCATTTACCATTAATGTCACAAATCTAACTAAGTTGGTAAACAGGAAGTGGATGAGTGACAGACCTGAAATCAAATCCCACAGTATGGGACCATGTGTTGCTGCTGTATACCAAATATCAAGAGGCTGTGATAAGTAGTTGCTGAGAAAACTGTTACGAAAATTTCCTACCATTGACCATTAATGTTGAAAATTTAACTAAGTCGATAAACAGGAAGTGGATGAGCGAGAGACCTGAAATCGAATCCCACGGTATGTCAATGCTGTATGCCAAATATCAAGGGGCTGTGATCAGTAGTTGCTGAGAAAACTGTTACGAAAGTTTTTCCCGCCCGCCGCCGAACGACATTCACCATACTATAACCCGGGTTTGCACCAGTGCAACCCGGCCAAAAATGTAAGAATCTGCGAAAAAAGTGATTTTATTTTGTGATAATGATTTCTGCAAGCGTCTAGAGGTACTGCTCCAACACTGTTGTGAGTTAATTCTATTGTACAAACCTTCTGATGAACTTTTCAGCAGGTAATACAGTAGACCAAGTGTTGTAGGAATACCAATACCTAGAATCACCAACTTCCCTTGCTGAGATATCTCAAACATTGTCCATACATTACAAGTAACTGCAAAACAAAAAGAACAAACGGTCATAGTCTAATAATTTCAACTCCTGTTTAGTTTATATGAATTTATTATAATTTGATTGTGTTGGAAGCTATAAGCTTATTGAAACACTCTCTAAATCTGTTGCTAGAACAAACCAGTTCTAAGCAATGAGTGTAAAAGTTTTTTTTGGCTCACAGAAACAACTGCTTGTACCTGACTAGGTAAGAACCCATGCGGTCAGCAATCCTTAGATCACTAAACTAAGGTGTCAATTCTTTATCATGAATGATCAAACTTTATTGAGTTATAAGGCCACCGGCCCATACACATATTAAGATTTATAATACAAAATATACATCTGTGGATGCTACAAATCAGACATGGTTAAGACATAATAGAAATATATAAAACAAAATGTCAACAATTATCATAGAAATAGAATTGGTACCAATTATCTAATCATCGACAAAAATAATCGTGTTCTTTAAGCGCTACATTGATCAAAGAAAAGTATAAATTACTAATTATCTAAACATAGACAAAAATTGATCACGTTCTCTAAACGCTAGATATAGAAAAGTTGCTAATTTCTTAATTGTATCAATATCTTGAGTTGACATCAGATTAATATATTTTATGTATGAAGGATATTTCCAGAAATAATCACTGATATTCTTTATATTCTAGCAGTTATCAAGATCTGTTTGAACTGTTTGTTGGGACAAAATTAAACCTGACAAACAAGTGGAGATTAGCGCAGCTGCATCCTTTTAACCAGTTCTAATTCAGCTTTGCTTTTAACATTTATCTCAGTCTTGTAGTTCTTTTTAAACTTGCTTTTATCTTATAGGCCTACCTATATTTGCACTTAACACATTTGTTTTTAACAGCTATTCCCAGACGATTATGATTTTAAAAGCAGTATGATGTAGATGACTCTCTTAAGTGGATGGAATAGACTCCGGTGTCTAAACGAGAAGTTTGTTTGTTTGATTGATTTGGTTTTACGTCACATCGACACTGTATAGGTCATATCGCGACGTCCAGCTTTTACTGGTGGAGGAAGACCTCAGGTGCCCTTCTGTGCATTATTTCAGGCACGAACGGGCACCTGAGTAGAATCACCGACATTCCGAAAGCTAGCTGGATAGCTTCCTCACATGAAAGAATCCAAAGTCCCTGTAGGGATTGGAACCAACAACGGTGAGGGGCAAGTGGTTTGAAGTCAACGACCTTAACCACTCAGCCATAAGAGATCATTAATTCCGATTTCTTTAGTTTAACTTTAACTTTATCTAATAATATTATAACAAAAGTGGTAGTCCTATAAATATGACGTCGCTTTGAGATATGTTTGCCTCTGGGCAAAGCAAGAACGGCATAAACTATAACAAGCCCGTAAGCGGATGCAATACCTGTAAGATACCTGTAGAGTCAGTGTACCCGGTTCCGCACAGGACTTGGTCCCGCACACTTTTCCATTTTTCATTTTTTCTCAAAAATTTAAATGAATTTATTCAGTTTTCATTTGTGTTTTACTGAACTGGCATGTTTTCAACAGGATATGACATCATCTGGGATCTTGCCCCCCAAGCCTCTCCCTAGACAGTGCAGACGAAAATGTAAATACATGTACATGGCTGTGTAGGTCACGCATAAAAACAACTTATTCAGCAATTAAACCATGCTAATTTCTATTTTAAAGTTAAGATCATTATAAATAAAAATATATATTTGAAAAGAAATGTATGTTTTTGTTATGGCAAATTTGCTGTTAGTTATGAAATATATGCACATGAATTAACTTCTCCCAACTACCAAACGTCAAGTCATTTCACATTGATTCTTTTGTTTAAAATGATACCAAACTCTTAATCGAACAAATCATAACTAAACAGATGAAAAAAACTTTATTGATAATGTTTTATGTCTGTCTTAACTACCTACAAGTGGTTAAAAGTATATTTCAATTGCTGTTACATGTTTCCTGTGTGCTACTATGCTTGGAAATAAATGTTTGTATACTGTAGTAAGAATGTGCATTAAATTTATTTGAAGTCCTGAAAAATTGCAAAAAAATATAACTTATCTGGACTTAGAGATGTTAGATAATTTATAAAACATGTTTAAGATGTAAAATAACCTTTCAGTATAAAAATGGCCTTGTGCGGAACCTAGTCCACTATTTATCATATTTGGCCCATTCCTGTTGCTTAAAATCAAGTGCGCCTAGAAGTATGACCTACTTAAGATAGATAAAAATTTTGATAATCAGTTTTTATGGGCAAAGGATGTAATTTTCAAAATAATATCAATTATAAGAAGAATTTTAAACGATAAAATAATTTTCTTATTTTTACTTAAAAAAGTGTACGACTCCGGGTACACTGACTCTAGAATGATGTGGACTTTTTTTATAAATTTGCTGCAATATGACATTGACACTGAATTTAAAGGAATTATACATCTATTTACTATAGGATTAGTCTTAGATTACATAAATTAAAGAAAAAGAAATGCTTAAAAACCTTTATTTTACAAGTAAAGCACACAACCTGAAGCGTTTTGCAGATCTCACATCGTAATGACGTTTTAAGATAAAAGGGAGGTAACTTGACTAAATTTCTTACTAACTATCCGGTTTCTACCGTCTGCAACATTTTCAATTTTGCGGGCCGTGATGCGCTTTAAATAGATATTCTGTTTTTCTTTATTTTGTTGTCATATCAGTGTTATTTTTTGTCGTGTAGCGGCCATAAAACTTCTAAAGGTGTATATAATCTATGGTGTTGTATTTTCGATCCTTTGATCGTTCGTCATGAACTCGTGCATGTTTTTGTTATCTTTTAGTTCTTTCCAATTTGATGATTTTTCTAGTCGAGTGGTTCAATTATTCCTCGCTTGAATACTGTTTAATCCCCCTTAGGATATGCTGTCTGCTTTTTAATTTTGACGTTTGTAGTTTTGACAGATTATCTGTAATGTAGAGGCTTCATAAACTCTGTACCCTTTTCAAAAATCCATTTTATTTAGTTTCGCCCATTGTTTCTCGTATAGGGCACATTTTAATTTACCCGGGGACCACATGCCGCTTTTCGTGGAATTGCACATACGTGTCACATTGAATGTCCCATGATAACCACCATATGAACACATATATGCATCTGCGGATGTTTCAAAATTCAAAGCTTTAATAGTTAATGTTAAATGTTCTATTCTGCTTAAACCGGTGCTAACTATAGGGCGTGGACGGTAGATTGCACCAACCATTACCGTCCACGAACAGGCTCAGTCAAGCCGAGCCCGCAACATCTTCAATTTTGACGTGCTAGCTTTGCTTTCTTTAGGGAATCGTGTAGTGGCGATATTTTTTCCCTTCTCCCCATTTCTTTGCAGACTTACGTACACGTGCGTCAGTTCTGGGACACGTATTAATTGGGGCATATAACCTCTTTAAAGTGTATACATATGAAGTTGAATCGTATTGTGAAATTCATACATGTAGGCTATGTCATATTGTTATATGTCACCATTGTCTAGGTTCAGATGCGTTGTAGGCGTCTAGTTAACGCCTTTATATAAGACTTGAAATGGATCGATGAAAATATTCTAGAACAAGAGGTGGTACTGTAAAGGTGTTTTTAAAAAGAAAATCATGTCTTATAAGAACCTCAGGTCAAAGCTTTAAATTGGCATGCAAAATTGTCAGTGACAGCTACAGCAATACTCGTAACGAGTGCAAAAGAAAATAAAGAGTTCCTGCAAAAAAAAAGCGGTTGTATAATTCCAGAGACATTCTTTAAATATATAGCTCTGTGATAATTCTTACAATGAATATTATTTAAAAAATCAGAAAAAAAGGATATATTTCAATTGTTCAATAAAAATATTTCAGCTCTTAATTTCCGTATGCTATAATAGCAAGATAATTAGAATTGTATGGAAAGCCTTAACTGTCTTATAATTATAAACCTAAATAATGTTATGCCCATATAGCATATGATTATATTGAGTCAACCTTTCCTTATACAATGTGCACTCATTATTATATTATGTGGATCTATCTTTATATGTAGTCAACTGAACAATATATGATGTCAACGTGTTTTTATATGATGTCAATCCATCATTATACGTTGTGCATTTTTGAATATATTATGTGGAGCCATCCTTATATAAGGTCAAAATAACAATATATGATGTCAATCTGTCCTTATATGATGTCAGTCTGCCATTATATGATGTGCATTAATGAATATATTATGTGGAACCGTCTTTATATAGAGTCAACTTAACATTATATGATGTCAACATGTCCTTATATGATGTCAGTCTTTCATTATACGATGTGCTTTAATGAATATATTATGTGGAACCATCCTTATATAGAGTCAACTTAACAATATATGATGTGAATTTGTCCTTATATGATGCCAGTCTTTCATTATATGATGTGCAATTACGAATATATTATGTGGAATCATTCTTATATATAGTCAAAACAACACTACATTATGTAGAATTGTCTTTATATAGAGTCATGCAGCTTACCACTATATGATATACATGTAGTTTACTTTGAGTTTTCCCGCTGTTGCCACGAACGGTGCATAGTGAGATATAACCCGGTAAATTTAACCCCATCAGTATAATGACAGAAGCACACCATATAATGATGTTTGCACTTCATATAAAGCAGCGGTCGAATAACAATAGATGCACATCGTATAATGAAAGATTCACATAATATATTGTTAAGTTGACTCACGGATTTATATTACATGTAATATAAATCCGTGGTTGACTGTATATAATGATGCAACCACATAATATATTAATAAATGCACATCGTATAATATCAGATGCACATCGTATAATGAAAGATTGACATAATATATTGATAAGTTGACTGTATATAATGATTCTACCACATCATATA
Organism: Ruditapes philippinarum; assembly: GCF_026571515.1. Taxonomy (NCBI): domain Eukaryota; kingdom Metazoa; phylum Mollusca; class Bivalvia; order Venerida; family Veneridae; genus Ruditapes; species Ruditapes philippinarum. The sequence continues at coordinate 15,997 of NW_026853969.1, forward strand.
TTCATAAATGCACATCGTATAATGATTGGTCGACATCATATAAAGACACATTGACATCATATATTGTTCAGTTGACTTCATATAAGGATGCATCTACATAATATATTTATGAATGCACATTGTATAAAGAAAGAGTGACACAACAACGTTCATTTTTATAATCATAAGACAGTCAAGGCTTTCCATAGAATTGTGTAAAAAGGGAGATACATCTACAACGTCTGTTAGCCTGTATACTAGTTGTATATGTGCTGAGGAGTGGTCCCCATTGTTAATTATGTACAGTCTCCTTGAAGATATGTTTTGTGTCTGTTATATGTTTGTTTTAAGAATGTAAATCATGTGTAAATATGAGAGTATAATAATAAGAATTGTGTAATATCAGGTACGTAGCCTTTATTAACGTTAATATACGTACCTGGTAATATATATATGCATTGTGTAACTTTGTTCTGAAAAAAAATATTGAAACATCTTTAAATTCCGGCAAAGATTATTATTGTATACGTTTAGATAGATAGATACTTTTATTTCCTGTATCTGGTAACTTTTTTAAAAGAAAAAGTCATCCAGAAATAAATATATATACCGGTCATTTTCTATAAAAAAGTATATTTCGCATTTACTGTTCTTTTCGCAAATTATGTATATTTGCGTGATTACAACTTCCTGTTTACTCACCTGCGGAAGTAATTTTTAGAATTGTCAAATGAGAGAATAATAAATGAATTTCTTGCACAGTTTAGCTTTATTTCTGGGTCTGATCTCGCTTGGTAAGTATATATGATTAGAGTTTTTTGAAGTTTTTGTCTGGCATATAATCATTTAATTAGCATACCTGAATTTACCTGTTTACAGGTAAATCAAAATGGCGGAATTTCTGTTGTGATAAATATTATGTTTTAGGCATGTTGGCCGCTGTCTAGCAGCCTGAATTTAATACTCTTCGTATTCGATATGAAAAACATAGAATAAGTGTGAATAAAATGATGTACCTGATCAGGTAACAGGTTAATTACTTCGAAAGAATTGTAAACGACTCGCCCCACTGACGATTCGCTCCACTTTAAAACAATCATTTAAAATGTCCTCTACGGTTATCAAAATTAAGAAATGATAAGATTAAATGTTTGTTTTGGTATATTTTTTTAAAAAATAAAATGATCTCTGTAACAAAAATTGATCATAATTTTAATGATTTTTTTTGTCTATCATCTAAAGGATGGATGGAGATTTTACAAGTGTAATGTTATGTTTGCTATTGACATTATCATAATGAACTGATTCTCGCATGGGCTATGACAATAATTGATATAAAATTATGAAAATTAAGCCTTGAAAGGTGAAGTCAGATAAATTCTATTAATTTTGTTCATTCTTTATATTTTGTTTGTCTTTGGGTATTTCATGCACCGCTTCCATTTTCAAACGGGAGCACCTTGACGATAATTATTAAGCAAAAAAGTTGTGACTGTTCTCCATTGGACCCTGGCGATTATCACTGAGTTTCATTACAAAAGGACTGGCTACCTAGTAAAGACACTGTTTAAATTTCACTGATTGGTATAGAGTTCTATATATATTTTTATGCTCCCCGAAAAATTTTGGGGGAGCAAATAGTTGCCGCCTTGTCCGTCCATCGTCCATCCGTCTGTCCGCTTTTCTTGTCTGGGACATAACTTTGAAACAACAAGAGGTATCAGCATGAAACTTTGTAGGTAGATAGATCTCATTGAGTAGGTGTGCAGTGCACAAGAACCGTAACTCTGCCTTGCCTAATTTTTGAATTATCCCCCTTTGTTTATTTTACACTTTAAACTTTGTCCGGGACATAACTCTAAAAGTATAAGAGGTATCAACATGAAACTGTGTAGGTAGATAGATCTCATTTGGTAGATGTTCAGTGTACAAGAACCTTAACTCTGCCTTGCCTAATTTTTAGCTCGACTTTTCTATGAAAAGGGGAGCTATCCTACTCGCCCCGGCGTCGGCGTTGGCGTCACACCTTGGTTAAGTTTTTCGTACCACCCCACTTTATTTCAGAAGTATTACAAGTATGGCTTTGAAACTTACCATACTTGTTCACCATCATAACCTCCATCTACAGACAAGAGTACATAACTCTGTCAAGGTTTTTGACAGAATTATGGCCCTTTTTTGACTTAGAAAGTGTATTGAGCTTGGTTAAGTTTTTTGTACCACCTCACTTTATTTCAAAACCATTGGAGGTATTGCTTTGAAACCTACCATACTTGTTTACCATCACGACCTTCATCAACAGACAAGAGGACATAACTCTGTCAAGGTTTTTGACAGAATTATGCCCCTTTTTGACTTAGAAAATACATTGAATATGGGTAAAATCCACTTATTGCCTTAACCCTTTGAGATATTGCTTTGAAACTTTTAATGCTATTTCACATCATTACCCCCATCTGTACGCAAGAGAAGGTAACTCTGTCAAGGATTTGTTTTAAAAATTAAGGCCTTTTATCGACTTAGAATCTTGGTTAAGTTTTTAGTACCAGTCCACTTTTTGACTGAACTGTTTGAGATATTAATTTGAAAGTTGGAATACTTGTTTACAATCATGATTCCCAAACATGTCTAGAAGGTAATTCTGTCAAAGATTTTATTTGAATTATGGCCCTTAACTGTCAATGTTTTGTATTATAGGCAAGCACTAAAAAACTTAAAAAATCTAAAAAAATTCATTCCTATCCACTTGTTCACTTTACCATAAATTATGTCATATAAACATTGCTGTAATATTCAAGGGTATCAAACAACTAGTTCACTTTAAAAATACAGAGATTCTTGTATTGCCTTTTACTGCAAAAACTTTTTTTATTGGCAAGCAATAAAAAAGTCGAGCGCGCTGTCTTACGGACAGCTCTTGTTGAATTATCCGCCTTTGTTTATTTTTAGTCTTTGAACTTTGTCCGGGCCATAACTCTAAATGTATAAGAGGTATCAACATGAAACTTTGTAGGTAGATAGATGTCATTGAGTAGGTGTGCAGTGCACAAGAACTGTAACTCTGCCTTGCCTAATTTTTGAATTATCCCCCTTGTTTATTTTACACTTTGAACTTTGTCTGGGATATTACTCTAAAACTATAAGTGGTATCAACATGAAACTTTGTATGTAGATAGATGTCATTGAGTAGGTGTGCATTGCACAAGAACCGTAACTCTGCCTTGCCTAATTTTTAGCTCGACTTTTCTATGAAAAGGGGAGCTATCCTACTCGCCCCGGCGTCGGCGTCGGCGTCACACCTTGGTTAAGTTTTTCGTACCACCCCACTTTATTTCAGAAGTATTACAAGTATGGCTTTGAAACTTACCATACTTGTTCACCATCATAACCTCCATCTACAGACAAGAGTACATAACTCTGTCAAGGTTTTTGACAGAATTATGGCCCTTTTTTTGACTTAGAAAGTGTATTGAGCTTGGTTAAGTTTTTTGTACCACCTCACTTTATTTCAAAACCATTGGAGGTATTGCTTTGAAACTGACCATACTTGTTTACCATCACGACCTTCATCAACAGTCAAGAGGAAATAACTCTGTCAAGGTTTTTGACAGAATTATGCCCCTTTTTGACTTAGAAAATACATTGAATATGGGTAAAATCCACTTATTGCCTTAACCCTTTGAGATATTGCTTTGAAACTTTTAATGCTATTTCACATCATTACCCCCATCTGTACGCAAGAGAAGGTAACTCTGTCAAGGATTTGTTTTAAAAATTAAGGCCTTTTATCGACTTAGAATCTTGGTTAAGTTTTTAGTACCAGTCCACTTTTTGACTGAACTGTTTGAGATATTAATTTGAAAGTTGGAATACTTGTTTACAATCATGATTCCCAAACATGTCCAGGAGAAGGTAATTCTGTCAAAGATTTTATTTGAATTATGGCCCTTAACTGTCAATGTTTTGTATTATAGGCAAGCACTAAAAAAACTTAAAAAATCTAAAAAAATTCATTCCTATCCACTTGTTCACTTTACCATAAATTATGTCATATAAACATTGCTGTAATATTCAAGGGTATCAAACAACTAGTTATTTTTCTCTTTTTGTACTTGAAATAGATTTCTTGAAAAATTATGTTATTATGTCATTTACCAAGGTGTTCTGAGTGACGTAAAAATACCTTATTCTCTCAAAGTGGGTTTAATACTATTAAATTTATTTAAGGCTCAACTCAGTTTTTTTTTCTTTCTTACCAGCCCTCTTTTGACTTAAACATTTCAAACTTTGCTGCAGTGTTCAAGGGTATCACACAATTCAGTAAAATAATTCTTCACTAAATATCTTAATGCTCATGGCCATTGTTCACTTTAAAAATACAGAGATTCTTGTATTGCCTTTTACTGCAAAAACTTTTTTTATTGGCAAGCAATAAAAAAGTCGAGCGCGCTGTCTTACGGACAGCTCTTGTTTAATTATTCCCCTTTGTTTATTTTTACACTTTGAACTTTGTCCAGGACATAACTTTAAAACTATAAGAGGTATCAACATGAAACTTTTTAGGTAGATAGATCTCATTAAGTAGGTTTACAGTGCACAGAAATTGTAACATTGTCTTGCTTACTTACTGGAGCTATTGCCCTTTGTTCATTTTGACACTTTGAACTTTGTCCAGGACATTACTCTAAAGTAATAAGAGATATCAACATGAAACTTTGTAGATAGATAGGTCTTATTGGGTAGAAGTGCAGTGCTTAAGAATCATTACTCTGCCTTGCCTTATTTTGAAGTTATTGCCCTTTGTTCATTTTTACTTTTTGAATTTTGTCCGGGACATAACTTTAAAACTATTAGAGATATCAACATGGAACTTTGTAGGTAGCTAGATATCATTGGCTAGAACTGCAATGCTTAAAGAACCTAAACAAAGCCTGGTCTAATTTTGGAGTTATTGCCCTTTGTTCATTTTTACACTTTGAATTTTACCCAGGACATAACTCTGAAACTATAAGAGATATCATCAGGACACTTTATAGATAGATAGATCTCATTGAATAGAAGTGCAGTGCAAAAAAACATAACTCCATAATTTTGGAGTTTTTGCCCTTTGTTTATTTTTTTTTACTTTCCTGTGTCCAGAACCTTCTCGGGGAGCATCACCCAGTTCAACCGGTTCTTGTTTTCTTTGATTTCCTTTCAAATACACGTGTGGTTTATAGCCAGGCAAGCCAAAACCGTTGATTTCCCCTTATAACCTATTCGGAGCAGTTTCTCTTTACAACCTAAATGATTACTCTCAAAAATAAACGCTCTGCATTGGTCTGTTTTTCTTTTCCTTAACATCATTCTACATGTGTATTTTTTTTTTCAGGATCGGCCCTGGAATGTTACGTTTGTCGTGAGCAGCCAGATAACAGAGATAAATGTATCAAAACAACAATACAGTGTCGTGAACATCAAGATACATGCAGAACATTTATACACTGGAGGCGTAAGATTAATTATTATTATAATAAATAAATTATATTATTATTTATTAATTATAATTAAATTGATAATTAAAAAGACAGGGTAGGGACGTATACGCCTTCATGAGCAGAAATATTACGGAAAAATAAAACTTAAGAAAAATTTACAAAGTTTTTGAGAAAGTAAAAAGATTGAAGTCATAAGTTACATATTGTATGGGATTAATGACTGATTTAATCATCATATATTTCTACTGTGTGAGTAGTGCAGTCAGGGCTTTTTTGGATATTTTGACCTCTTTCTGATAATTTATGTGGCTTGTAAATCTTGCCGAAGGTGAAAGTGATGCAGTCTGGTCTGAGACTCTTTACTTTTGTCTGACCAACTTGTTACTTCAAATTCTCACCTTGACATACCTAAAATTGATAATGGACTGTTCCAAAATTGATAATATATATCAAATTGGAAAAGTCCATTTAAGAAATTCAGCAGGTTACTAGGGCATGCTGCTTTAATTAAGAAATACCTCATATATATACTTAAAAGACCTGGTATTGATAATTATGTGCAGCTAGTGTATAGATTTGTGCAGCAAAAACAAGAAAATAATGACTACATCATGAAATACCTGGTATATACCTGATATATAAATTTGTGTTATTAATAAAATGCAGTTAGGGCAGGCATCAAGGAATGGGAATGTCTGATGAAAGGTAATGTTACAACAGTGCAATATTATAAATACAAATTTGCAATAATTTTATTAAAATATATATATGATTTTTGTTTTTTTTGAGGTCCCAACTTGGTTCCCCTGTTTATTTTCCCTGTTATAGGTCTGAAGGGGTCGAGGGCATTTCCCATCATACCTTAATTAAATGTATTGCATATACAATTCAATCATAATGTACATATCGATCAAGTCACATACATAAATATCAACATACATATCAATCAAAGCATATATATATTACATAAATATATAGAATTATAAAATTTCTGTACTGTTAATACAAGAATCTCACTTTTGTATTTTAGAGCCAAAGTACTGGACACCACGAAGCGAGCGTATATACTCTATTGACAAATCTTGTGCGGTGCGATCAAGTTGTGAGCAGGAACAGAAAACTCTTGGTCTCGAGTGTATGAGGAATTGGTATCGTGACTGGAAATGTACAGAATGTTGTCAAGGTGATAGATGTAACTATTATGTAACGGTGAGTATATGAAACCAAAAATATCTGTATTACTAATTTCATACTACGATGGTCTTAAAGATTCTGTAACACAACATTTTTATGGGTTTATTACATAATTGTATCATAGTTTGGGGACCTTTCTGTTGAAAATGTGTCAGAGTTAAATCGTATACATATACATGCACAGTGCGGTAACTGGAGTGCAGGTATCAGTTACCCGCACTCAATATCATGCCCATTGATTGGTTCATTTTGTCCGGGGTTTACATATTGTGACGGCAGAGAAAGGGATAGCGATGGAAACGTCATATTCAGATGCTCGGTCATTGGTTACATTTTTGTGGGGTTTCATATTTTGGTATCAGGGAACGTGTTTTTATGTTTGACTATGATACAAAAGAGAAAGAACATCAAAACACTCGGCAATCTGATTTATACAAATCAGATAGCCTCGTGTTTCGATGCTCTTTCTATTACATATAATGCTCAAATGAAGATTTATCAATAGTGTGAGTTCCAAAAAGCATTATTTGTAAAGATATGACCAAATTTACAGTGCATGTTAATAACTTAATAAAGGGAGGTATTAATTAGAAATTTATTTTCTATAAGGTCTAAGTAAAATTTTTCAATTAGAAATGAATGCATATATATTTTAATGATTACATATAATGTGGAAAAATATTTGCAGTACATATTTTACATATTCTTCGTTGTTTGAAAACTGTTTTAGAAGCATAATTATTATTCATGCATAAAATTTCACTTAAGTGTAGTAACAACCTGAATTACAACATACAGGATCTTTAACGATTTTATATACAAGATACTGGTATACAAGGGTTTACTCTGATTGAAAATGTCTTTTTGTCAAATCAGTATGTGATATGTCTGACTTTATGCTGAAAAAAAAACATATGATAACATGGGTAAGTAGTCCTGTCACAAAAATATGATTTCCGTTGCTGAATTAATAAAAGTTTCGCAGATGCCTAAATTTCTTTATAATGGTACAAGGAGCCCAGTATGCACATTTGAATAAATATATGTTCTGAATTGATCCAAGATGTGTGGACTTGTCCCTATGCTCCTTGTAAAAAAAACAACAACTCATTTTGACCGTTTGGACTTGCTTTTTTTGTTAAAGATAGTAATATTCCTTATGATTTATTTCTATAAAAATCACTGTTAATGAAAGTGTACATTTTTACATTACAGTTGGGAGCATCCGGTGTAAAGATCAGCATGGCACTCTTGGTAACAGCTTTCTCGGCACTACAGATCATTCTACGGCTCAGATAATGTACAGTGACTGACAAAAACACCCTACCGTAATATCCAAGGATTATAATCGTTCAAAATTTTTTGTTTCTTTAGTAAAGTTTTGTTGTAACAATAAGATTGAAAACATTTACATGGAAGGAAAAAGTCTTAGTGTTTCATTTATTCAGTAAATTGTTGTGTCAAGTGACCAATTTAGGCATTGTTATTGGGAAGTATTATATAGACTAAATATAAATGTCTCCATGGTTACTGTCTGCCTATGTCTTTAAACACATCAATAATAATATGAGACAGATTTGCAGTTTTCCTGTATGAAAAGGTCTGTGGTAAATCAAATTTAAACAGAATAACTGTATGAAAATGTTTGCGGAGGTCAAAACCTGAAGGTCACAATGAATTAGATACATTTTTCTAGGTTGTTCTTCTGCATATCAAGAAAAGAAAGAACTCTTAAAAATAAGGTGCGAAAGTTTAAAAGTGATAATTTGATTTTGATTTATTTAATGTTACAATGGATGGCACAATATGGTTATTTTATAACTAAACAAACAAAAAAGAACAATGTTGATTCAATATTTATACACTTTAAATTTAAAACAAGGATTAAATGATAATTAAAGAGACATGTCTATATTTTATGTAGATAATTTTATTTTTGTACATTCCAACTTCCAGCACAAGGTTGTAGAAATTATTCATATCACAAAAATGTAAATAATTGTAATATTTTTTATACATCATTTTTTCTATTAACAAATGTTATCATATGTATATACATGTATATTATGCAATTTTTCATTTATTGTAAATAATATTTTTTAATATTACCTGTATTTGTGATCATCACAGTTACCTATATAATCAGCTCATTCTCGTAATATAAAATTTTCATCTCTTTTGTATATGTAAGTGTTTATCCGTGCTGTCCTACAGAAATTAGAAACTTTGACGGGAGCGATAGCGACAGGAAAATGTTTCTAATTTCTGTAGAACAGCTACGGATAAATACTAACATACTTAGTGTCAAGCTTTATTTGGCCTCATTACAATCACTTAATTACGTCACTACGCGGTTCTATGAAGTACTATGAAAAATAGTAGGTGACTATGAACGGAATTTGATATAGTATCGACTTTTGTTCTTCTATGAAAATTAACACACACAATTTAAAAAAAATACAGTGTTTTCATTGGATGACAAATAAAGCTGGACACTAAGTCTGTTTAATTGCTAAGGTGGTGACAAATTTTTTGACTTACCTATACCATGCAGTCTGCCCAGATTCTAAAATATATTTCTGGCTGTTCAATTTTTGCTAATTTTTTTTAACCAGCAAATTTGTCATAGGCATCCCTAGCATAACCTCCAACAACATATTATAAAAAAGAAAATAATTCAAGATTGGGATTTTGATTTGACTGTATCCATGGAAACTGATTTCTTATTTTTTTCTTATCATCATTGTATAAACCATTTTGCAAATAAAGTCATTTTTGTAACAATATTTTGGTGTTCCTTCTGTCTGAATTGAAATTGTAGGTTTACAGCGTCTTACTTTATCACAAATAACTTTATCTTTAGTTATAGTGTTAGAGGAATAGTGGGGGTGTTCTACCCGTCTGTTTTACTCTTTGGTTTTTATTTAAACTGAAAAATCTCACAATCTCATTACTAAAATCTCACAATGTCATTACCCGGGCATGGATTTCAACTGTATTATTTTGTGAAATCTCATCTTTCACTTCTAGTAGTGTTCAGCTGAAACTTCAAGGAGTCTGCGATCTTAATGGAAGGTTAAATTCCAAGAACCATAACTCTGGCAAAGATTTTGACTAAGTTATTACCCTTAGTGAACTTTAAAAAATGCCTGATAAACCTCAGAAGATAATAAAGGTTTGTTATATCCATAAATCCAGCCTGGATGACGACTGGAGTTTTAAGTTCTTTGTGAATTTTTAAAATTCCTGATTAAAGTTGTTTGTCAAAGGGGAGTATGGACAACTACAGAAATTCATTTACAACAGTAAACAGTGTAGAGTTACTCTATATATGTCTTCCATCTCATAATTGTGTTTCACTGTACATGCCTCCATTACACTTGCTTGAACTTCAGTGTTTTAAGCCCTTTGAAATACCGCCTCCGTGGCCGAGGGATTAGAGTCGATGACTTCTAATGCAGTTACCTCTCTGGCGTGGGTTCGATCCCCGTGAAATGCTTTGTTGTTAAGCGCGGAGGAAGGTAGTCTAGTACTGGTGTAAGTCTCCAGGAACGATAGTTAGAAAACTACCCACCTATATGACTGAAAAACTGTTGGGAAAAGGCGTAAAATGATACAAACAAACAAACAAACAAGCCCTTTGAATTTTCTTTGTTCACAAAAAGAACTATAGCTCTTGTCAAAATTTTTTTTTTAGAAAGAATTATGTAACGTCTTATCTTTGACAATAACCAACAAAAATAATCCTTAGAGATCTGTGAAGTTTAAAGTGAATACATTCTGTTGTTTATGTGATTTAAAGTTTTACATAATGTACATGCTTGCATACTTGAATAGCCTTACTTTTAAAATTTTGTCTGTTTTTTTTTATGCAAATTTAAATACTTAATATTTTGGTGATATATTGAAAGTCAGCTTTACTGGGATATCTAACCAGTAATTATGCCCCCCCCCCCTTCAAAGAAGAGGGTGTATATTATTTCGCTAATGTCTGTCGGTCTATCTGTCCGTTGGTAGACCACGTGGTTTCTGCTGATTATCTTGAAAACTATTTATCACCAAGTCTTCAAATTTCACATAGTGATTGGTCATAACTAGTAGATGACCCCTTCTGATTTTGAGGTCAAGGTCACAGGGACCTTAAATGTCGGAATAGTTTCTGCTGATTATCTTGAAAAATATTCATCACAAAGTCTTCATATTTCACATAGTGATTGGTCATAACTAGTAGATGACCCCTAATGATTTTGGGGTCACTATGTCAAAGGTCAAGGACACAGGGGCCTTAAATGTAAGAATGGTTTCTGCTGTTTATCTTGAAATTTTTTTATCACAAAGTCTTCATATTTCACATAGTGATTGGTCATAACTTGTAGATGAACCCTACTGATTTTGGGGTCACAAGGTCAAAGACACAGGGGCCTTAAATGTCAGAATAGTTTCTGCTGATTATCTTGAAAACTATTCATCTAAAAGTCTTCATATTTCACATAGTGATTGGTCATAACAAGTAGATGACCCCTACTGATTTTGGGGTCAAAGTCACAGGGGCTTTAAATGTAAGAATGGTTTACGCTGATTATCTTAAGTATACATCACAAAACTGTTGGTCTGTCCGTCAATAGACCACATGGTTTCCGCTGATTATCTTGAAAACTATTCATCAAAAAGTCTTTATATTTCACATAGTGATTGGTCATAACTAGTAGAAGACCCCTACTGATTTAAGGGTCAGGGTCACAGGGGCTTTAAATATCAGAATGGTTTCCGCTGATTATCTTGAAAAGTATTCATCACAGTCTTCATATTTCACATACTGATTGGTCACAATTAGTAGATGACCCCTATTGATTTTGGGGTCACTAGGTCAAACGCAAAGGTCACAGAGGCCTTAAATGTCAGAATGATTTCCGCTCATGTTCTTGGTTACAATTCATCACAGTCTTTATATTTCACATATTGATTGGTCATAACTAGTAGATGACCCCTACTGATTTTGGATTCACTAGGTCAAAGGTCAAGGTCACATGGGCCTTGAATGGTAGTATGATTCCTGCTGATTATCTTGAAAACTACTTATCACAAAATCTTTATATTTCACTTACTAATTGGTCATAACAAGTAAGTGAACCCTATTGATTTTGGGTTCACTAGGTCAAAGGTCAAGGTCACAGGGTTCTTAAACGTTAGTGTGGTTTCTGCTCATTATCTTGAAACTTATTTATCACAAGGTCTTCATATTCCTAATATTGATTGGTCATAACTATTGATTTTGGGTCACTAGTTCAAAGGGTAAGGTCACAGGGCCTTAAAAGTCAAAATGGTTTCCACTCATTATCTTGAAAACTATCACAAAGTCTTCATTATTTTTCTTTTTTCCATAATTGAACACTTCCATGTACCAATTTATGGCAAGTTTCTATAATAAAATTACCAATAATGTGAGTAAAGGGCTAGAAAGGGGTCATATGTGTCGTTTGACATCTTGTTAATTTCTCTGCAATCTGTGGCAAGACAAATGAACCATTAGACACATTTTCAGAGATTAATTGTTACAGAGAAACCTCGGCTTGACTGAGGATGTAACCAGCATTAAGTTTCACTACTCACTTACATAGTACCACTCTTTTTTTCCAAGAGAGAAATAATTTTTTTGTCATATTTTACCCTAACAACAGGATATCTAGCAAAATGTCTTTAAAAGGTAGCAGGTCTTCCATTAGTGGTAGTTTGGGAGTCCTTTACTTCTTGACAGAGGCTGTGACTTCCAAGATGTTATGCTTTTCCTTCTTTAACTATATAATGTGACTTCCAATTTTAGACATTTTGCACTTTCTAATTTCCAAATTTTGGAACATTATGGAAGCCAAGGGTTCAACTTTACATGACATTTTCCACCTGTTGAATATATGACAATAAATAATGCAATTGTTTTCATTATTTTTTTTTTTATTTTGTATAATGATATATCACAAAACAACATTTACATACACACAGTATAACATATAGTAGTATTGTATAAACATATTTATTATTTATTACATGTATACAATTAAAATGACATTATGTACCACACTATAATAAATATCAACATCAAACTAATCTCTCTGTCACATACTTATGTCATAAATAATGAAACTATTCATATCTATTTGTAGGTGATTTTATTATAACAAAATTTCACCACTTTACAGCTTACTATATGTAGTATGGAAAGACAGACTGACCTACAAGCTGGAATGAAACATTAATAATTTCTAAGAAGGGACATCCTAAAGTAAAATATTTTGAGTTTGCTCTCTGACAATGCATTGGAGGCTATATTCAAACATTCATTACAATCAAGCTAAAATAAATATGTTAACACTTAAATATTGTATATGACCAAAATTAGACTGGATTTGTAGTACATAGTTATAATACTATAAAATAACATTTTAAAAAAAAGCCAGCAAGAAGTAAAATGGGGACTAGGTAGATAAACAAATGAGTAAATTTATGAGGTATAAGTTATAAATAATACACGAATATACATATAGAGGGAACAAGCACATAATCTAGTTTTTGCCTGTACAAAATGTACACCCGACTTATGAATGAAGTCGACCTATGACTGAGCTATATATATATACAAATCAGGACCTATGACTGAGTATATATACAAATCAGGACCTATGACTGAGTATATATACAAATCAGGACCTATGACTGAGTATATATACAAATCAGGACCTATGACTGAGTATATATATATACAAATCAGGACCTATGACTGAGTATATATACAAATCAGGACCTATGACTGAGTATATATACAAATCAGGACCTATGACTGAGTATATATACAAATCAGGACCTATGACTGAGTATATATACAAATCAGGACCTATGACTGAGTATATATACACAGTTCAGGACTTCAAGCTAATACAGGAATGATTACAAATCAGGGTCGCAGGATCATATACTGAATGGTATAAAGTTATATTTAGACATCTTTAATTAGCAGAATAATTGTTTGTATTGTGAAAAGAAGTCATACTTATGAACCAAAATTGAAACATTGATGTTGGTACATTCCAATAAAAGTAAGGGGCTAATCAGAAATAGCCTAAAATAGTAATGAAATATTCATTACCAGCATAAAAGTGACCTTGTTATTTTTTAAATCCGTAATGTTTATTGGTAAAAAAAAAAGAGACATTTTTTTCATCAAATTTCTTAGTAATAACAAATAATATTACAAATATAATATTATTTAAAGAAAAATTAATCTAATATAAAACTGCTTTTAGCAGTATGTTTTGCAAGTTTAATTGATTAATGCCCTTATACCATTTTTGTGCAAAAATTAATATAACAAAATTGTGAAAAATATACAGATCTAATAATTTTATTTGCTTTAAAAAAAGAAGAATTTACTTGATTAAAATTTGCATTTTTTCTTCCAAATCTATAAGAAAATGTGGAGAGACACTTAAAACAGATGATTTCTATGACACATGAAAAATACTATGTTTCTTTATTCTGTTACAGTTGCACATTTGTTTTCAAAAATGACCTTAAAGTGAATTGGTCCATAATGGAAGGTCTGTTATATCATAAATAGGGGATGTTAAATAATTGTAGGTTTAATACCAAGTTGAATAAAATCATATCATGCGAGCCTCTGCGAGTACAATATTGTTTTATTCATCAACGAGTTCAATAAATTTAGTGTTGAATCTACACGAATATAATATGCTATTTATCACATATATAAAATAAGAACGGTAAACTGTTAAAAAAAGAGTCATTTTTCATTGACGCGCCTATAGTGTAACGCTAACATTAGCGCCCTTCAATGCTTTGTTTATAGCGCAAATGACGTCACATAAAAGTGTTATTACACTAGTGTAATATAGTTTTTATTAAATGTATATATACTTATAAATGAAATATTGAGAAATATTGATGAAATAAACTGCATATTTTCATTTTCCGTATTTTCACTGTAAAAATTTATTTTTCACTGCAGTGAAACATATTTTCCGTATTTTCACTGGTTTCTTGCCGGACTACTTTCTTTTAAATTCTGCCAGTACACAAAATTTAAGAGACTGTCTTTCAAATTTTAGTGTCAAAAAAGAGAAAAATGTATATAATAAACAGAAAATTCAAGTTTTTTCTATAAATACACAAGTTATTTCCATCTTGTGGCATGAAAATTACCATATTTCACTCGTGGCTACCGCCACTCATGAAATATTTATTTTCATACCACTCGATGAAAATAAATCGTGTATTTATAGAAAAAACTTGAATATCCTCTATTTATTACACTGCTGTGTCGTGGTCTATGAGATAAGTAATTATATTGATACTATTTACTATCAAATGTAAAAACAAACCATGAAAAACTTTATCATTAGATCTATTAATTGAACTAATACAAGTAAATAAAATCATAAACTTTACTGATGTATATATGTGAGTAACTTAAATGAAGGGAGAAACAAACAAATGGTAAAACAATAATGGAATGGTATATTAAATAACTTTGAATACTAACACAATGAAATAAATAGTTTAAACAACCCTTATACTCTACACTCTCTATATATAGGATTTATTTTATTTAAATGTCATATATGTTTGTGTGTATATATTAGTCAATATTAAAGCAGCATGCCTCCAGATTCATGCTAATTTTCATGAAAAATTTAAAAATCTATTTAAAAGTATATTATTGTGAAGTAACCAAAAAGAAGTAATTTACACATTATCAATGACACTTGTAATGTACGTAAACTACCAAAACAGGTCAAAATATGCAAAAATAGCTCTTAATGCGTTAGTACGCATTAAAAATATAGTTGTAAATTAAAAAAAAAAATCAGTCATTAACCATATAACATATATATTATTACTTGAATCTTGAATTTTAATATTTTTTCTTAAATCTTAGCGCATGTTTATCAAACTTGATTTTTAAAACATATTTCAGCTCATCTGGAGGCATGTAGACAGTGTTATTGTTAAAAAATATTGACATTTTTTTTTGGCAGAAATTTTACACAAAATGCAGTACATGTACAAAAAATGTGCACAAACTAAGTTTTCATGTACAGAAAAGAAAAAAGTTTTCATGTACAGAATTGAACTTTCAGCAGCCGCATAATATTATAGTGAACATATTTGAGCTGCATCACGACAAAACCAATATAGTGCGTTTGCCTCCAGCATGGATCCAGACCAGCGCAGTCTGATCAGGATCCATGCTGTTCGCTATCAGTTCATCTATTTTAGTAGGGTTTATAAGCGAACAGCATGGATCCTGATCAGACTGCATGAATGCGCAGGCTGGTCTGGATCCTTGCTGGTCGCAAACGCACTATGTTGGTTTTGTCGTGACGCAGCTCATTTAAAATTGATTTATCTGCAGCTGATTATTTTTATATGCTAATATTTGGATATGTTTACAAAACATACATTTCACCACTGAAAATTAAACATTAAATAATGGGAGAAAAAATATATTTCAAGAAAACAGAACCTTGTAAAAATTATGCATTTCATCAACTAAAACTTTGGCAAAAGAGAAAAGTTTTGAACTGTATTTCCTATACACAACTTAATATATAGCAAAAATGTACCTGTACTAATAATACACACTCAAGGTAGGGAATATTAAATTTTGTACCAACAGGTCATATCATAAAATGTTTAAATACATGTGAAAATGAAAATGCCTTTATCAAACATTATCTATAAAAAAGAAAAAAAACAACATTTAAAATCACCATGTAAATTGATCTCATTGTTGTATAAATAACTCTAATGACATATTAAACAAAATATAAACAATTTTTAAAAAAAGCTCTCTCTTTTTCTAAAGTAAAAATCACAGACTTTTATTTCACATTATGTATGTATAATACAACAGCTGATCTCTCTGAAAAGAGAAACTAACTACAATTAATATTATATTGTTTCAATCAATCAGTCAATTAATCAATCAATCAAACAATCAATCAATTATTCAATCAACAAATCAATCAATCAAAATCAACCTTGCAGTAAATGAAAAACATCAAATCAATCAATCAAGCAAAATCAATAAATCATCAAAACCAGCCCATTAAAATCCATCAATCAATCAATTAAAAAATGTTTTCTAATTAAATTAACAAACAATTAGCATTATGATTTTAAAATAAAGATAAAGAATTTCTCAACCTCTTATTTTTTCAACAACCAATGCTGGAATTAAAGTTTTAAAATTAATATATGTACATTGTATATATTAAATACACAACTTGTATAGCGTAAGAAACATATTTTAACCTAATAGGAACCTGCTAGATTTGTGTAATGGATTTGCCCTATGACTTTGGCACGTTCCATTCAAAGTTTGAGGGATTTCAATATTGGAATACTTCAAAAAAATGACATGCAAACAGAATAGAGCCTCTTGGTCAGACTGTTCAGACTGTCCTGGCTCTAGACTAACCACTTACACATTCAAAAGGTTAAGGAGTGTAACATTATTAGATAAATTTTATAATATTCATTTTCACAAAAATTGTTATATATGTCAATGCTTCATGCCTTGAAAGAATTTGTAAAAAAAGCCTATTTTGAGTATACCCACTTTTAAACAGTTCAATTATTTAATTCAAGACCATGTAAATAATATATGTAACTTTACACTCATAGGGACAATAGCAGAAGTATTTGAAATATTTGTAAAAATGGGAACACCATGGAGATTTAAAAAAACTCAGAACTTATGTCCTAAGGTAACTGTTTAAAGTATGAATGTAAATGGTTGTAAGGTTAAAGATAACTAGAGACACTAAGTGATGGTTATATAGCTAACTAGACCTATCACTGAAGGTGATTAATACCCCCACCTGCAACGTTGACTTTATGAAAAAAAAAGTAGTCTGAAGAAAAATTTGAACACAAACTATCAACTGTGTACAAAGAAATATTTCAATTAATTGTAATCACAACTGGGGTCTTGAAATAAGCTTGCTATACACCAAGTTTGATTACAATATCTCATTCCTAACTCTACTTATTGTCCAGACACCATTTTTCTTTTTTAAGTAACACTGTAACGGTGACCTTGACCCTTGGGGTCCAAATGCAATACCAACCCAGGTCTACATATAAGCTTCCTATACACAAAATTAGATTACAATATCTCATTCCTAACTCTACTTATTGTCCGAAAACCATTTTTTCTATTTTTCCTAACGTGACCTTGACCTTGACCCCAGGGGGCCCAAATGCAATACCAACCAAGGTCTTCATATAAGCTTGCTATACCCCAAGTTTGATAAAAATATCTCATTCCTAACTCTAGTTATTGTCCAGAAACCATTTTTCTATTTTTAGTAACACTGTAACGGTGACCTTGACCCAAAGGGGTCCAAATGCAATACCAACCCAGGTCTTCATATAAGCTTGCTATACACCAAGTTTGATTACAATATCTTATTCCTAACTCTAGTTAATGTCCGGAAACCATTTTTCTAATTTTAGTAACGGTGACCTTGACCCCAGAGGGTCCAAATGCAATACCAACCAGACTTTGCACATAAGGTTGCCATATACCAAGTTTGATAACAATACCTCATTCATAACTCTAGTTATCGTCCGGAAACCATGATGTGGACCGACGGACGGACCGACCGACAAGCTGACTCCTATATACCCCCCCTAAACTTCGTTTGTGGGGGTATAAAAACTGTTTATATAGGGCCACATACCCTGTTATATGGCAAAATACAAAATGGGTACAACAGGAGTCCTTTAGTGAATGGCTATTTAATGACAAACCATATTTCATGTGAGAAATGTAATCTTAAATATACAGTACAAGTGTTGTTTTTTGTGATTTTGTAAAAAATAATAATATTTCAATCAATTTGCAGCAGTCATGTATATTGATAATATGAGCCGCATCATGACAAAACCAACATAGTGTGTTTGTAACCAGCATGGATCCAGACCAGCCTGTGCATCCGCACAGTCTAATCAGGATCCATGCTGTTCGCTTACCAACTCTATTACAAGTAGAGAAACTGATAGCGAACAGCATGGATCCTGATCAGACTGCACGGATGCGCAGGCTGATCTGGATCCATGCTGGTCGCAAACGCATTATGTTGGTTTTGTCATGACGCGGCTCATATAATGATTGTCCAATGAAAAACGAGGTTACAAAGTGCCATGTTACAGTATGCTAATTCTGACAAGACAAATTTAAATAATTATTACTGTAGGTCAGAGACAACTAAATTTAACCCTTACCTTACCATGCTAAATCTTGTCAAATCTGGATACTAGCATTCATCATGTTTTACGAGGAAAACTCAAATAAGTACTGACCAAATACAGCAAACAGTGCAGGTCATGATCAGACAGCAGGGATGGTCAGGTTGGACTTGGTCTGTACTGGTCACATGGGTAGGCTTAGGGTTAAATAAATTTTTAAACATAAATTTAAATTGTTGCTGTGAATCCGATACCTATGACATGTAGCGAAGGGCAAGAAAATGTGGGATATATTCAATTCTTATAATAATTCAAATAGCTTAAAAATTCTGGCAAAATAAGCCACACAATATTGATTAGAAAAACAGTGATTGCACAATATATGTATAACATTAAAATAATAATGCCAATCTTTATACAGGAATAATTTACAACGAGTCTGTATTGCACAACATCCAGTTATTTTAGTTTATACTGAACAGTCAAATTTAGTACGTGTATACATTCTTGCACATTTAATTCTCTCTAACCCATTTATTTATATAAAATCTATCATCATTGAAATAATTTACAACAGGTCTGTATTGCACAACATCCAGTTATTTTAGTTTATACTGAACAGTCAAATTTAGTACGTGTATACATTCTTGCACATTTAGTTCTCTCTAGCCCATTTATTTATATAAAATCTATCATCATAAAAACATCCCCAATGATATGAGCAGCTAGTAACATTTACTTACTCTTAAATATTAATGTTTTATACCAATATATGAGCCGCGTCATGACAAAACCAACATAATGGGTTTGCGACCAGCATGGATCCAGACCAGCCTGCGCATCCGCGCAGTCTGATCAGGATCCATGCTCTTCGCTTACAAATCCTATAACAAATAGAGAAACTGATAGCGAACAGCATGGATCCCGATCAGACTGCGCGGATACACAGGCTGGTCTGGATCCATGCTGGTTGCAAACCCATTATGTTGGTTTTGTCGTGACACGGCTCATATATTATAAAGTATTATTTTTTATTGTAAAAGGTGTTTCCTAGCTAAATACATATTGCATAGTGAAAAATGCAAAACTGCAGACATATTCTTGAAATGTTTAAAAATACATTAATTTTATTAAAGCACAACCTGCATTTACTTTGAAATAATGTGGTTTTGTTTCTTTGTTTTGGGGTTTTTTTTTGTTTTTTTTTGCTTTACTTGATCAAATTAAGCCAAATTTTAGTATGCCACCCATATCTTTAGGAATATTTTATGCTGAAAGTTTTTTCAGCTTACATTCCACACTACACAAATGACGCTATGCATGTGTCATCTAACTTTTTCTCCTAATAATGCAGATCTAATTAGATAATAAATTACAATATTGTTTCACAATAAAAATGCAGCTGTTTCACATAATAAAAAAAAGAAAAAAATTGCACAATTAAAATTCAGCACATTTATACATTAAATATTAGGCATCGTAACTTCCACTACTAAACATCCTGTTTGAAGAAGAGCTCATATAATCTGACTGTGAACTGTACATTGACTCCGAATCACTCCCGTGACCTCTGCTGTCATATGACCTTTGACCGTCAAATGACCTTTGACCTTCATAAGATCTCTGACTATCATTTGTCCTTGACCTATCATGGTCATATGAATATCTTTGTCCATCATAAAATTTTGACCTTTCACCATCATACAATGACCTTTGACCCTCAAGTGACCTTGACCTCTCATTGTCATATGATGACCTATAATGACCTTCAAGAGATTTTGACCTTTCACTATCATAAGATGATCTTGGATGACTTTCAAACGACCTCTGACCTCTCCAGGATAATGTTCCACCAGGTGATCTTCTGTAATCTATGTTAAACTGAAATATAAATTAACAAAATCAAGTACAAGAGGTCCAAATTGGCCTGTACAGCTTACCTGAGTAAATGGACAAGTAGATAAAATGTAAGAAACTATAACAAGATAACAAAAATAAGAAGCTTTAAGAATAAGAATTAATTATAAAAGTATTTCTGGGGTATATTGTATTGGGCCTTTCTCAAGAAGATAACATACCTTGGTAGCACAAACAAAACACACTGTAACAACTTTGGCTATTGCATTCATCAGATTTTTGGTCTCCTGGATTGCTCCATCAACCTGAAATAAACAAACATTACCTGATATTATAAAGAACTGACATTTAAAACTTTGTTACCATTGAAACATAAGTTGAACAATATTATTAATGTGTGTTATAAATCTAACATCCTTGATTTATATCAATGTTTTAAATGTCAATATATTCAACTCTTAAAATGACCTCTAAAGTTTGCAAGCGGGAAAATAACAAGAACTGTCACAGAAGACAGCGGAGCTCGACTAATTAAATACTGGATGCAGCAAGGAAGACAAAACTATGAAAGAAAAATCAATTATGATATAAATATATTTCTTCTTATGACAAGAAGTTATAGTTGTTAACATAAATTCCAAGTTAAAGGGGGAATGACTCTGGAAATAGTCACACTAGTTATGGACCTTATTTCTAGAAAATCAGGGAAGACTCCACCAACCTTCCTTTGTGCTTACTAGACAGTTTCCTCATGTTATAAAATGCTATTTAACAAATAATACATGGCCTTGAGGGCAATATGCAAGTTTACGGACTGATTGGTCAGACTGAGGAAGGTATATGGCTCGAATCGCAGCTGAGGGACATATACCTTCCGAGGTCTGACCAACCAGTCCGTAAACTTGCATTTTGCCCGAAAGGCCATGTATTATTTGTTATATTATACCGAATCTAAATCCTTTCATCCCTTTTGTTGCTGACATTTTTACTATAGACCTAAATAATTTTTTTGTTCAGTGTGTGAAATATTTCAAACCCTAGTCGGAATTATTATTATTATTTTCAAGTGATACTGCAAAAAAAATCATGCCCTTCTTTTGTTATTCAATTTTTTTAATCAAATTAAACAGGCTAAAAAAACCCGAACTTTAAGATTTAATACGACGTCATTCAGTCCATATAAGAATTATGGACCGCCCCCGGTCTGTATGCGGTTTATGGACCGGATGACGTCATATTAAATATAGAAGGACGTATGCAAATGAGGTATAATATATCCCATTATTCAACATGAAACAGTAATCCACAAGTGATTTAAAAGACAATGAAAATATTATCTCCTTGATAATCCTATAGAAAGTTACAAAGATAAATGAGCCGTGTCATGACAAAACCAACATAGTGGGTTTGCAACCAGCATGGATCCAGACCAGCCTGCGCATCCGCGCAGTCTGATCAGGATCCATGCTGTTCGCTATCAGTTTCTCTACTTGTAATAGGGTTGGTAAGCGAACAGTCTGGATCCATGCTGGTCGCAAAGGCACTATGTTGGTTTTATCCTGACACGGCTCAAATGTAAGACATCAATGAACTTACCTTGTTAAATGTAGCAGATTTACCATATGTTGAGGCTTTCAGGGTGGACAGAAGATTTTGACAGCACGTTGGTATCCTATCACCATGTAACAACAGATCATCCTTTTGCGGACACATGGGTACCTATAATTATAAGGAAAACTCCAAATCACGTACCAATTGGCAAACAATGTTACTGAACACAAAAATTTTTAATTTCTCGAATAATTATGGTTTCCTTGGACAGGGTGGAAGCACTCTGATGCCCGTACAGATTGGCAAACAACTTTTGCTGAAAATATTTTTTTTTATTCCTCGCATAATAATGGTTCCAATCTACGATAAGACCAGATTTTAAATGCTAAGTATAAATGTCAATGCCTGTCCTTCGACAGCATGGAAGAACACTGATGGTGTGCATGCGCGGAGCACAATCTCATTTAATACCATAAATAATTCGAGACGAAATAGGATATGGTTTCATGTGTTATGATGAAGAGGAGGCACTCTGTACAACAATAACCTCTTCATAACAACAAACCAGCTAAAACCAGTTCCTTATAAAGTAAAACTTCTCAATAAATTTAATTCACTTTTCTTAAAGCAGCACCACTCAACAACAATATTAATCTTTATCTCACCTAAAGAATGCCGCTCTGTTGAGATTGTACTGGTAAGTCTTTCTAATTGCTGCAGACAATAAACTGCTAACTCCTGTGTGTTGTGAGTAAGTATAACTTAACATTACCTCCTTTTATCAAGCTGCACATCTGCACTGATTTATTTGTTATTTCTCTTTTTATTGGGTTTAAAGGCACATTATGCCTCAGATACGAATAGCATTTTACTTTTTTTTTTATAAAGGGCAAGCATGAGTTTTGTAATGTTAAATTGATTTTTTTAGAGCATTTTTAAATGCTTGTTACCTGAAGAAAGTAGCACTAAATGTGAAATTATTTGTCATAAAAATGACAAAATGTAAAGAAAGTAGTATTATGAATCCCATACAAAATACTAAATCACTATAACTGTACTTATTGCCATAGTAGAAAAGATGTTTATGATTTTTTTTGGAAAATGAGGAACATTTTGATAACTATAAAAGTACACCATTGCTTTTGGATGAATGAAATAAAAGCATTTCTGGGGCATAATGGGCCTCTTACTTCATACCAACAAAGTATAGGTCATATGGCGACTTTCCTGCTTTACTGCTGGAGGAGGACCTCAGGTGCCCCTTCTGGACATTATTTTCAGACGCTAACGGGCACCTGAGTAGAACCACCGACGTTCCTTTAGCTATCTGGATAGCTTTCTTACATGAAGAATCAACAGACGCTACCGCAGCTCGAACCTATAGCGGAGAGAGGCAAGTGATTTAAAGTGAACGTCCTTAACCACAGACGCCCCTATCTGCACTGATGATTCTTTAAACAATTACAAATTTTAGAAGCAGCTTAAATATGTGTAATAAGAAACTTTTGTCTTATGTGACCAATGTAATTTCCCCCTTGATCATTTTCTCTCTATATCTTAAATGTGTTTAGTGACTTTTGCTTAACATGACCAGGAACTGCTTATTAGTCAGCTAATTTTTAAACTGTAATTTGAATTTGCCGCAGCATAGGAAGTCCCCTGTTTTGTCTGAATATATTTGTTATATAATAAATGCAGCTGAAGAAGGCCAAAAGCTATGGTAAATTCAAATTGTTTTTAATCATATATATACATACATATACATTCATACCTTATTTGAAAAATCCCTAACTGTTCTATATAACTTCTTGCCTTCTTCAGCAAAATATTCAGCTTGTACAAACAAGTCTTGTGTGGTCTTTAAAGGCCCTTCACCTCGTGTAAACAAGTACATGGAAAATGCCATACTGAAATATAAAATTATAGTGATTTTATTCTACTATAACAACTGATGCTTCTTAAACTGATAAATACTAGCATGGTTACAAAAAGAAAATTCTGGAAATACTAGCATGGTTACACAAAGAAAATTCTGGAAATACTAGCATGGTTACACAAAGAAAATTCTGGAAATACTAGCATGGTTACACAAAGAAAATTCTGGAAATACTAGCATGGTTACACAAAGAAAATTCTGGAAATACCAGCATGGTTAAACAAAGAAAATTCTGGAAATACTAGCATGGTTACACAAAGAAAATTCTGGAAATACTAGCATGGTTAGACAAAGAAAATTCTGGAAATACTAGCATGGTTACACAAAGAAAAGTCTGGAAAATTCAATAAAATACATTTAACTTTAAATGGTATTTCAAAAAAAAAAAAAAAAAAAAAAAAAGAAGTGATATTTTCCGAAAGAACAGCAATGCATAGATCCATGACCTGCCTAATTCTAATTATCAGATTTGTGGATACAATAAAAATTTCACCAAAAAATGTTTCTAAAATAAAGAACACAGGTTAAATATATTGTTATCTAAACAAAAAGTCAGAGTATGGATCTATCAATTGCTGTGAATTCCAAAGTTTCATTTGGCTATTTTCCACTGTTTAGAAATGTAGGAAAAGATCTATATTTGGCCTTCATTTTATTTAATTATATATCTTTGTTAAATCACTAATGCTTTAAAGGGTATAAATCTCTATCTTATGAAATATTAATATAAAATGTATCAACAGTAAAGTTATATTGGTTCCATTATTATATGACTGATTCCAGAAATTTTTTTAAGACAGAATGTCTCTGTTATTTAACACACATGAATATTGTACGTAAACTGAATAAAATGTTCTGGAACAAAAACATTATTTTGCTATTTTAAGCAGGTTTTTTTTTAAACGAAGATTTGTTTAAAGTTTTTACTATATAAGGCAATTTATTGCCAATTTTATTTCATACAAACATTTTGTAAGTTTTTTTTTTTTTTAAATCCGATCACTAATTTTTGCATCAGATATAAAGCTTTATATATACACTTTAAGAATGCATCATCTTACATATAAATTATTAAATATGAGCCGCGCCATGACAAAACCAACATAATGGGTTTGCGACCAGCATGGATCCAGACCAGCCTGCGCATCTGCGCAGTCTGATCAGGATCCATGCTGTTCGCTATCAGTTTCTCGACTTGTTATAAAGTATGTAAGTGAACAGCATGGATCCTGATCAGACTGCGCGGATGCGCAGGCTGGTCTGGATCCATGCTGGTCGCAAACCCATTATGTTCGTTTTGTTATGGCGCGGCTCATTTGTGTAAATCACCATACTGACATTACCTGGACATATTTTTGGCTCTTTTAACAATATCATTATCAGGCTCTTCCCACTTGTCAGTTTCCGCGTCCATCTCCGACGTTATCAGCTTCATTTCTAAACCAAGCTTCGCTATCTTAGCTTGCTCCTGTAAATCAATGATATTATTTAAGTGTGTGTGTGTGTGTGTATTTGAATTTATTTAGAATTTAATTATGTTTGATTGTGTAGGAAGCTATAAACTTACAATACACTTTCAAATCTGTTCCTGGAATCAACCAGTACTGAGCAATGAGTGTAAAGTTTCTTGCTCAAGGAAACAACGACATGACCAGGTAAGCACCTGACCAGGTAAGGGATCATTAGATTACTAGTCCGACGCGTTACCCACTCGGCCATACTCGCCACCAGTTGCCCGAACGGGATAGTCCTCCAAAAGAGTATTAGTCATTTTATATATTGCAGGATACAGAAAAGTGCCCCCCAATTCCAGCGGACAGATTAGTAGTCTCAGTTGGCCAGTCTTGGAATCAAACCCACAATGTTGAGATTACAAGTCTTGCGCTCTAACAGATTGAGCTATGGGGGCTGGCACATACATGTATTACATGTATTTTTTTTAACTTAGTTAGGTTGTGTTTTATATCACACAGACATAATACAGATAATATTGCAACTTTCAAGCTTACTGTTGAAGGAAGACACCATGTAAGCAGTTGTGCACTATTTCAGAAGCTTTCCCACATGGCAAGATTCAGATATATTTTTAAATAGGAAAAGTTCAGACATATTCTTAAATAGGCTAGGTTCACACATATTCTTAAATTGTCTAGGTTCAGACATATTCTTAAATTGGCTAGGTTCAAATGGCTAGATTCAGCTTATTTTTAAATTGGCTAAGTTCAAACATATTCTTAAATTGGCTAGGTTTTGAACATATTCTTAAATTGGATAAGTTTAGACATTTTCTTAAATTGCCTAGGCGCACACATATTCTTAAATTGGCTAGGTTCAGACATATTCTTAAATTGCCTAGGTGCACACATATTCTTAAATTGGCTAGGTTCAGACATATTCTTAAATTGCCTAGGTGCACATATATTCTTAAATTGGCTAGGTTCAGACATATTCTTAAATTGCCTAGGTGCACACATATTCTTAAATTGGCTAGGTTCAGACATATTCTTAAATTGCCTAGGTGCACACATATTCTTAAATTGGCTAGGTTCAGACATATTCTTAAATTGCCTAGGTGCACACATATTCTTAAATTGCCTAGGTGCACACATATTCTTAAATTGGCTAGGTTTGGACATATTCTTAATTTGGATAAGTTCAGACATATTCTTAATTTGGCAGGTTCAACATATTCTAAAATTGTCTAACTCCAGATATATTCTTAAATTGGCAGGTTCGGACATATTCTTAAATTGGCAAGGTTCAGACATATTCTTAAATTGGCTTGGTTCAGCATATTCTAAAATTGTCTAACTCCAGATATATTCTTAAATTGGCAGGTTCTGACATATTCTTAAATTGACAGGTTCGGATATATTCTTAAATTGGCAAGTTTGGATATATTCTTAAATTGGCAGGTTCAGATATATTCTTAAATTGGCTAGGTTCCATATTCTTAAATTGGTTATGATTAATGAATTACCTCTGCATCAAGTTTTCCTGGTCGCAATATTTTGGACGTACTTCCATGTTTCTGAAGATAAAACATAGCAATCATCATAATATCATCATAACAATCTATCATACAGCAAGACACATATATGAGCCGCGTCACGACAAAACCAACATAATGGGTTTGCGACCAGCATGGATCCAGACCAGCCTGCGCATCTGCGCAGTCTGATCAGGATCCATGCTGTTCGCTTACCAACTCTATAACAAGTAGAGAAACTGATAGCGAACAGCATGGATCCTGATCAGACTGCGCGGATGCGCAGGCTGGTCTTGATCCATGCTGGTCGCAAAACCATTATGTTGGTTTTGTCATGACGCAGCTCATATCATAAAGCAAGTTAAGATTAGACATGTATATTTTATATTCATTACTCAACATGACTAAATTGAGGACACTGAGCAAATGAAAAACTATAGCAACTCTTCCAATTCTAATTATATCCTGTATAAATACAATGAAAATGTTGCATAAATTTACACAAGAAAAATTTATACAATTTTTTTTTAAGTTGTCATGCTTCGAAAATACATTATTAGTAATTAAGATTTTTTTTGACAGGATATATGGCCCTATATAACTTATTTATATAGTAGATAGGGTTATATTGCAAACAATAGTTAATATACACTCATATAACCTATCAAAAATTCTTTGTAACAGATTTATATTACTGCAAACTTCCTATTTAGAGGAAAACAATGTGACAGCAGCCATGTATATAAAACCTTTTAATACTGCACGTTTGTAACGTCATTTTTCATTGGATAATCGTGACACTTATATAGTTTTATATACACGGTTGCTGAAGAAATCTTACTTTTTTGTCTCTAAAAATGATGCCTGCTGTATTATAAATTCGTTATAAAGATTGTTGACAGGTTATATGGCCGTATATAAATGGCTGTTTGCAATATAATCCTCGCCCAACGGCTCAGGTTATATTTACAAATAGCCGTTTATATAGGGCCATATAACCGATCAACGATCTTTATAACTTATAATATAAATGTCATAATTTTTTATCCAATGAAAAGCGATGTTACAAACGCGCAGTATTACAAGTGCGATATTATTGGCATCCTGGCTGGAACAAATGGCCTCTTTACATCATACATTTTGTTTTCAAAATGAAGCAGTTGATAAGTGGTTAAGGGGTTTATGTGTCTGCCTCTTAACCCAGAATTCCAGAGTTCAATCTATAATCGGCCAACAACCAGGTTTCCACTCTCAACAACTGTGCTTTTAAGTTCCTGATATTGGACTCAAAAATGATGAATTTAAGTTGCAAGAACTTGTTTCACATTATCTAACTGAAAAAAAAATATATGGAAATCAAACAAAGTTTAGTTAATTAACATCTGTTTCATTAATAGAATGATTTTCTTTATGTTATACAAGAACTATCTCTACGTTCACATGTGAGATTGAGCCCCCCCCCCCCCCCCAGCATGAATGATGAAGGGGGTTGATAATGAATCATGAAGATAATAAAAAAAATAATAAAATAAATACAAATTTTAATTTCTAAATAGTTAAAGTGCAGAGTGTTATAAAAGTAGGTATAATATTAAACTTATGCTGTTTAAACATGCTAGGTTGTAGCAAAATCAGTAAAAAAATGCTGGCTGACAAGGGTAAATACTTGAGGTGCCCGTGTGTCCATTTTTATCAGGTACTGGTAACGCTAAAAAGTTTAAATGTATAAATCTCTCCCTGCCATAGCCGCGTACTATGCTATTTTATATGTTTGTAAATTGAACAAAGTTTAAACAAAATCTTTCAAGCAAGGTCTAATTATTTCTAAGCTATACTATCAACATAATATCAATGTACCAACATAACTTATTATAAGTATTATATACTGACCACAAAAAACGAAAGATATTTTAGAAATAATTTTCTTAAAAATAAACTCATGCTCGCAATTTTCAAAGAAGTAAAAATTGACGTATATGTTCCAGGAAAATCTATTTCAGAATTTGACTAACTCCGGAATTTGGGTTTTTCCCACTTAATCGGTAGGTAAAAACAAACTTTTACAGTTACACCTTTAAAAATACATGCAACAGTTTGACTAATCTATTTTGACAGGAAGTGCACCATGAAGCTATAATGGAAAAAGTTTGTTTTTACCTACAGATTAGCTGGGAAAAACCCACATTTGCCGAGTGACAGAAAACATCTATTCAGCAGGTTCAAGACATATCACAAATCTACAGTATTTATGACCTTTACATTATCATAAATCTACAGTATGATTGACCTTTGACCTTTACATTATCACAAATCTGCAGTATTTAGTTTAATAAACGAACAGTATTTATGACCTTTGACCTTACAATTAGTACAAATCTATAGTATTTATGACCTTTGACCTTTACATTATCACAAATCTACAGTATTTATGACCTTTGACCTTTACATTATCACAAATCTACAGTATTTATGACCTTTGACCTTTACATTATCACAAATCTACAGTATTTATGACCTTTGACCTTTACATTATCATAAATCTACAGTATTTATGACCTTTGACCTTTACATTATCATAAATCTACAGTATTTATGACCTTTGACCTTTACATTATCACAATTTGACCTTTAAATCATCATAAATCTACAGTATTCATGACCTTTGACCTTTACATTATCACAATTTGACCTTTAAATCATCATAAATCTACAGTATTTATGACCTTTGACCTTTACATTATCGCAAACGTACAGTATTTATGACATATGACCTAAAAATTATCATATATCTACAGTATTTATGACCTTTGACCTTTACAATATCAGATATCTGCAGTATTATGACCTCTGACCTAAACATATCACAAATATGCAGTAAAAGTCTCATAAATCTACATTATTTATGACCTTTGACCTTTACATTATCACAAATCTGCAGTAGTTATGACCTTTGACCTCCTTTACACTTCGAACTTAGAGAAAACTACAAAGCAACAAATGGAAAGCTAGGGGAAAAAACAAACTGAAAAGCAACAAAAAGCAGTAAAGTAAAAAGAAACATAGAAACATTGGACAGAATATTATTAAAAACAAACATTAATATATGTATATACAGTTTGATGTAAATATGTTTGTTTGACAGTCACAGAAAATAAAATGAAATGAGACAAATTTTTGAAAACAGAAAACGGTGACATGAAAATTGTGAAACTCCGGACAAAGACTTTAAAACTTTCATATTGATGCCAATTGATATGTCAATCTTAACAGACTTTGAACTAGAAATTTCAAGGGAATAACTCAGTAAACCTTTGAAATTTCTAGATTTCATTTGAATATTGATTTTTAGACTACACTTGAAATTTTGAAATTCAAGGGGAACAAGTAGGAGACCAGCGCAGACCAAGATCAGCTGGTACTGTTCATTTTTCAGTCAGTACATATTTGGAAAATTTCCCTAAAAGTGATGAATGGTTTAGTTAATATTGAAAGAGGGACAAGTTCAATTCAAACATTTTGCCTGGTAAGGGTTAAATATTGTTATATTCTTTTTTTTAAGTGACATTATGCTCATGTTTTCATAGTAAAAGTTTAGCTAAATTGACTTAGCTTTTCAAAAGATTGACTGACATAATTGTTTTTGACCAAAAGTTTTTACTGGAAAATGTTAAGTTTGCAGTTCCCTGTATGTATGGTTACGATATGACCTAAGATTAAACTAAAGTGGCGACATGGCTAAGTGGTTAAAGCGTCAGACTAGTAATCTAATGATCGCTAGCCGCATGGGTTCAAACCCCGTAAAGGGGCAAGTCATTGTTTCCTTGAGCAAGAAACATTACACTTATTGCTCAGTACTTGTTGGTTCCAGAAACGGATTCGAACTCTATAAGTTTATAGCTTCCTACACAATCAAACCAAAAAAAAATTGTATAAAAATTGAACTAAAATAACTACTGTATAAACCAAGATTAAACTATTCCTCCCAATTTTCTAAATACTTAAAAAACACCTGTCTATTGTAATTTACTCTCATTTATTTTGTTAAAATTCAGCCAATCACATATTAAAATTCAGCCAATCACATATTAAAATTCAGCCAATCACATGATATCAATTAGCATTAATATGAAGAACAAGGAACAGAGTTTATAGTGTGTACATTTTACTTACATTTGCAACAGGTTGTGACGCCTTCAAGTTTAAAAGATAAATTTTCTCAATCATGAACTATCTAAACAGTTTACTTCCTCAATTTCTTTTATATAGATATATATATACTATCAGTCACATTAATGTCATGTGACCACATTTATTCTTGCAGGTTGTCGTTTCATTAAGAAACCCTCCATCAGTTCACCACGATATATATATTCCGTACAGCCTACAGCACTGTTTATCCAATAAACAGTGAAATAACAGGTTACACTCTCTGTAGCCAAAATAGCTGCACCCAGCTGCAATGCTTGTCTATCAACAATAATAAACAAGAGCCCGGTTTGAGCCGGGTGATGCTCCCCGAATAGGTTTTGGACACAGGAAAGTACACCTCTTGTAGTTTCAGAGTTATGTCCGTGGAAAAAGTTCAAAGTGCAATAATTCCAAAATTAGGCAAGGCTGTTACAGTTCTTTGCACTGCACTTCTAATCAATGTGATCTATCAACCTACAAAGTTTCTTGATGATATCTCTTATGATTTCCGAGTTATGTCCTGGACAATTCAAAAAGTAAAAATAAACAAAGGGCAATAACTCCAGAATTAGGCAAGGTAGAGTTATGATTCTTGTGCGCTGCACATCTACCCATTGAGATTTATCTACCTACAAAAATTCATGTTGATATCTCTTATAGTTTTACAGCTATGTCCTGGACAAGATTTTTCTAAAAGGGGAGATTATTCAAAAATAAGGCTTAACAGAGTTATGGTTCTTTTGCAGTGCACATCTATCCATTGAGATCTATTCATCTACAAAGTTTCATGTTGATACCTCTTATAGTTTTAGAGTTATGCCCCGGACAAGATTTTTCTACAAGGGGAGATAATTCAAAAACCGGGCAAATAGAGTTATGGTTCTTTGACTGACTGCACTCCCCCTCAATGCCGTCTACCACTGTATGAAGTTTCAACAAATTATCTCCAAGGGTTTTCAAGTTATGTTCCAGACAAAGTTCAAAGTATTAAAGTAAACAAAGGGCAACTCCAATATTAGGACAAAAAGAGTTATTGTTCTTATGCACTGCACATCTACCCATTGA
The DNA here is from genome assembly GCF_026571515.1 of Ruditapes philippinarum. NCBI lineage: Eukaryota > Metazoa > Mollusca > Bivalvia > Venerida > Veneridae > Ruditapes > Ruditapes philippinarum. The sequence goes on from NW_026853969.1 coordinate 48,500, forward strand.
GATCTATTCACCTACAAAGTTTCATGTTGATATCTCTTATAGTTTTAGAGTTATGCCCCGGACAAGATTTTTCTACAAGGGGAGATAATTCAAAAACCGGGCAAATAGAGTTATGGTTCTTTGACACTGCACTCCCCCTCAATGCCGTCTACCACTGTATGAAGTTTCAACAAATTATCTCCAAGGGTTTTCAAGTTATGTTCCGGACAAAGTTCAAAGTTTTAAAATAAACAAAGGGCAATAACTCCAAAATTAGGACAAAAAGAGTTATTGTTCTTATGCACTGCACATCTACCCAGTGAGATCTATTCACCTACAAAGTTTCATGTTGATATCTCTTATAGTTTTAGAGTTATGCCCCGGACAAGATTTTTCTATAAGGGGAGATAATTCAAAAACCCGGCAAAATAGAGTTATGGTTCTTTGACACTGCACTCCCCCTCGATGCCCTCTACCACTGTATGAAGTTTCAACAAATTATCTCCAAGGGTTTTCAAGTTATGTTCCGGACAAAGTTCAAAGTATAAAAATTAACAAAGGGCAATAACTCCAAAATTAGGACAAAAAGAGTTATTGTTCTTATGCACTGCACATCTACCCATTGAGATCTATTCACCTACAAAGTTTCATGTTGATATCTCTTATAGTTTTAGAGTTATGCCCCGGACAAGATTTTTCTATAAGGGGAGATAATTCAAAAACCGGGCAAAATAGAGTTATGGTTCTTTGACACTGCACTCCCCCTTGATGCCCTCTACCACTGTATGAAGTTTCAACAAATTATCTCCAAGGGTTTTCAAGTTATGCTCTGGACAAGACAACGGATGGACAGACGGACAGACGGACGGACGGACAGACGGACAAGGCGCCGACTATAGGCTCCCCCGAAATTTTTCGGGGAGCATAACAAAATATCATACATTATATGGAGATTATTTACTATGATTCTGATTCAAGCAGTTGAATATCTATGATGTCCATGTTTTGAATGTTTTTATCCATAAAGACAGCGCTAAGTGAAGCGAGAATTTCGAGAATTTCATTGGTCAGCTTCACCACTCTATTTTTGCAATGGAACCAATGAAATGTCTCGTGACTGATGCAGTAGTTCGAAGGTTTGTCAGTAAAATAACCCCTAAAAGATCATGTAGTATGTACGAAATATATACAATGGGGTAACAGATGATGTAAGAAACCAGGCATTCCTCCATGCAGTAAATTAAACACAAGTATAAACCAGATCAGGTTAAAGCCAAAAGCTAAACTTAAAAGCTGAATATGATCCACATGATGAGATGGCATTTAAAACATATGAGCCGCATCAGGACAAAACCAACATAGTGTGTTTGCGACCAGCATGGATCCAGACCAGCCTGCGCCTCCGCTGTTCGCTATTAGTTTCAGCTTTCTCTATTTGTAATAGGATTTGTTAGCGAACATCATGGATCCTGATCAGACTGCGCGGACGCGCAGGCTGGTCTTGATCCATGCTGGTCTCAAACTCATTATGTTGGTTTTGTCATGATGCGGCTCAATTATTTTATCAATTATTTTAGTAATGTGGCAACTCTCAAAACTTTTAATCTATATACATATAATCCAAACTTTTGAAAATATTTTAAATAACCGACCAGCTGTTCTCATAGTATAAAAGTTTGAAACTTCATAAAACAAACAGCCTGGGTAATACAGAAAGGAAGTTTTATGCAAAACCTTAACAAAGTGCTACGTTTATGCCTGGGTAAGTAAGAAAGCCCAAAAATTTATCAAAGACAAACTTGACCTAGAATATCAGTGTCATTGATGAATGTGTTTTCCAATGCTGCTTCTGACACAGCTAAATAAATATTGTTACTATGATCAAAATGTAGAAAAATCCAATTTTGGCCTCAATGATTGACCCAATTGACCTGCACCTAGATCACAGGGTAGAACGTCTGTGAGAATTTCAAAGAAATCAAATATCTAAGATATCAATCTGGAATTGTCAATTCCACATGTCTGTTTGTATTGAATAGAAGATAACTTTTAGTGGCAGGACAAGTAGAATATTGTAGTCTGCTAGTAAAATCAAACAGCTATGCTTCCTGCAGGAAAAATGGCTAAGGGCTCTGATAATAATTTTCGATCTCTGTCAATAAATAAATTTCGATCGCTGTCTATTAATAAAATTTTGATTTCTGTCAATTAATAAAATTATCTGTCAATTAATAACTTTTGATATCTGTCAACTAATAAATTTCGATATCTGTCAATTAATAAATTTTGATATCTGTCAATTAAATTTATATATCTGTCAATAAATAAATTTCAATATCTGTCAATTAATAATTTTCAATATCTGTCAATTAATAAATTTTCAATCAATTTGGACTAATATATAAGATGCTATGTAAGAAACCATGTGTATAATGAAAAGACAAACTGGCAACCATTTTATACACTCAATCATTGATAGTCTAAGGGTGAAGCTATAAAGTTTTCTCAACCTACCCCAGGCCTAGGTAATGACATGTACACAAGTCTGTCAGTCTTGCCCTGGCAAAAGTCATTCACTTCCTTCACAAGAATAGACAGGTCGTTAATCTGAGACTCCCAGGCGTCCGCAAACAGATCTAGGTTTTCCTTGGCTATTTTGCTACCTGGATACTGGGCTAGAGTCCTTGCAGCATGTAGAATCTGAAAATATATATAATTACATTACATTTTTGGTCTTTACTAGTGCTGCATTACTTTAGGTGCCCCTTTCTAGCAATGTTCCTAATACAAGAGTTTGTTAAATTTCATTGGGTTTCAAGTTATACTAAATTTCCAGCTTTACTTGTTGAGAAAGACCTAAGCTGTCACCCAGGCAACTGTAGAATCTCTGACCTTCAACATGTAGAATCACTGACCTTCAACCTATAGAATCACTGACCTTCAACCTATAGAATCACTGACCTTCAACCTGTAGAATCACTGACCTTCAACCTGTAGAATCACTGACCTTCAACCTGTAGAATCACTGACCTTCAACATGTAGAATCACTGACCTTCACCTATAGAATCAACGATTTTCAATAAGCTAGCTGCACAGTATCCTCACATGCCAGCTAGGTACCAGAGAATATATGTATAAATCCACCTGTAAGCTATTTAGATAGCTACACCATACGCAACAATACAAGACAAGAATACACGATGCTGATGGTGAAAAGATAAGAAGTCTGAAATTCTTACCTGTATGTTCAGTGTAGGTTATAAAATGGCCCAGTATATATAACCGGCAGTTTCAATTACCCAAGCCCATAAGTGAACAACCATTTGAGCCCTGTCACGACAAAACCAACATAGTGCATTTGCGACCAACATGGATCCAGACCAGCCTGCGCATCTGCGCAGTCTGATCAGGATCCATGCTGTTCGCTTACAAACCCTATAACAAGTAGAGAAACTGATAGCTAACAGCATGGATCCTGATCAGACTGTGCTGATGCGCAAGCTGGTCTGGATCCATACTGATCTCAAACGCACTATGTTGGTTTTGTTGTGACGCAGCTCAAAGAGTTATTATCACAGAAATCATCCATAATTGTTGTTCATTGATTTAAATGATTTTGGTTTTGTCGTGACATGGCTCAAAATTTATACATAGCTATATAACCTGTCAAAACTAATAATGAGTATATGATACTGCATAATCCTTTCCTATGATTAAAATAGAATATTGTTCTTAAATTTGCTGTTGTATATAGATTAATATAAATAAGTCATTGTTCTATGAAAATCAAGTTTATAAACATGTTGTATATAGTAACAACTTACTAAAGGTCCCATTGATCTCAGGATAATCTCATTATGCTCGGCTGTAATGACTAGAGGTTCCGTAGTGGCTATATGTCGGAACAATTTACACACCTGTAAACATAAAACACAACATACACCTTTTACACATCTAGGAAAAACCATAACTAAACGAGTGTGCATGCTAACAAATTTTATTTGGTCTATCAAAAGTGCATTTTAGTGACATGGTTTCTCATTTGCATGCAAGGAAAGTGATTAACTTGTCAGCCTGTTAACCCAGGGATTATGGGCTCAAACGCTACTCCAGTCACAAAAATGTTTCCTTAAAATGAAACTTCATGTGGTATGAAAATAATTATAACTATAATAATTTTCATACTACAAGATGAAAATAAATCCTGTACTTATCGGAAAAACTTGAATTTTCTTTTTATTATATACATTTCTTCTCTTTTTTTTTGTAATTTCTAGCAAGACACCAGTGAAAGTACAGAAAATATGTTTCACTGCAGTGAAAATAAATTTTTACAGTGAAAATACCGAATATGAAAATATCAATTTAGTCTCATCAATATTTCATTTATAAGAATATAACAAACAAGAGCTGTCACGCAAAAGAGACAGAGTTACAGTCCAAACACGGATGTTGTGTAACGGGGAACGCACAATGCAATTTTAATATGCAGCCCTTCTGGGGCATATAATATAATTTATAAGATATTTTGTTTTATCAAACCTCCTCTAACTGTTCTATATGCTCCTCAAATTTGACGGACAACTCGTCCACAGATCCCACTTCACCAGATATCCCAGCCGTTTGTAAACTTCTCAGCAGCATATGATCTTCATTACATTTAAACAATTCGGATGCTTGCTCCATTGCTGTCTCTTGTAACTAGTAAAAGATAGGAATGGTCATAACATTTTATTTTAGGCTTAGAGAATTCACTAATGTGGGTACAGTCATAAAATATTCAGATTGTGTTTTGTTATCTAAATTTTCAGTATCTCAAATATATAAGAAACGACTTTACTGATATCAACATCAACATTATCACAATTCTAGACCTCTCATTGATTCAATGTAAAGCATTTTAACAATAAATCCATCATTACCTATAATAACTTGTCTGTCATTCATTCACTTCCATACCAGTTTAAATGACTTCAATAAAATAAATGAGCCGTGTAACGACAAAACCAACATAGCGGGTTTACAACCAGCATGGATCCAGACCAGCCTGCGCATCCGCGCAGTCTGATCAGGATCCATGCTGTTCGCTATTAGTTTCTATACTTGTTATAGAGTTGGTAAGCGAACAGCATGGATCCCGATCAGACTGCGCGGATGCGCAGGCTGGTCTGGAACCATGCTAGTCGCAAACGCACTATGTTGGTTTTGTCGTGACGCGGCTCAAATGTTCTGTTCAGTGTCTTGTTTATAAATGCCGATTGCATGATTTTTTTCCCAGCCTATTTTTTGTCATCATTGGTACGAAATATTTCTTTTATAGTGTTTGGCATGAACACCTGCTACTGTATATGTTTTGGGTGAATTTTTGTAACATCTAGACATTTAATTAATCAGTCACAATTTTCGATTTTTGAAAACGTGTATCGATTATTGATCAACAGGAAAATATCAATGATACATCAATATTGTTTCTATCTACATGTATTACAGAACTGGTATACTTAATTCTCTTTGTCAGAACATTTTATATACAATAGGTGTTCCTTCCTTAGTGTTAACATACAGTGTTTAGACAACTAGAAATCAAATTTTTACAAAAATAAACAATCCTGATGAAGGATCAATAGAACCGAAACCAGTAGAAAATAAATAACCTTCTTCCAGCTCTGGTGTTGTTGTGTTGTATTTCTTCATGCCGGCTCGCCACGGCGAGCCGGTATTACGGTAGGATTTTACTGAGAAACAACCTAAAACTCCGAAGCTATCCAAAAATTTAATCGAAGCTTGGCTTCCAGCTTTCTACAAAATTTATCTATCAGGGCTAGGATCCAAAATTATTTAGCCAATCAAATTTAATCTTACATAGCGTCAAAAAACCTTCAATTTTCACGCCATTTTTAAAAATCAGCAAGTATTGTTTTGAGCGCAAAGATATAATGATGATTAAAATGTTTGTCTTTATGAATTCTTTTCAATAAATCATATTTACACTGACTTCTGATTTAGGGATAGCCATATAGTAAATGTGCATAGACATAGGTTCTTCATTCTATCTGTTTACATGCACCTTCATATATACTCATACTCATCTTGGTTAAACTGAGAGAACTTTATATGTCACTTTCAGTCAATGAGTTTAAGATTTTGAATTTACTGGCCCGAATTCCAGTTTTGAATTTATTCTACTAAATAATTAACAAAATTTTCTTAAATTTACACTGGCCTGAACTTATATACACTGGCCATCGGGCACCGGGCCAGTGTTGACTTCACTTTTATTTTGATGTTCGCTGAAGTCTCTTCAGCTAACAGAACTGTCATTTTTACATTTAAACACACCCCTTGAAAAAAATTACGAAGCGAGTCGCTACTAGCTTTTTTAAAAGCTAACCTTGTTTTCCTTTTATATTGAAAAAAAAAATTTAAAAAAAAAAAAAAAAAAAAAAAAAAATATTTTGAAAAAAGCAACAAAAAAAAAACAAAACAATAATCAAATGTCAATGTTATGTTCTTGTTTTTCAAGTTAAAAGATTTGAAAATAACTTACTTGTTTCTTCAGTGATTTGGATACTTCTAGTGTTTTTAGGATCGATGTTTCTAGTTCCTGTGTTGCTATTGAATCTTTATGCATCTGTAAAATAAAACAAACGTTCTCTCATGTTACTACACTATCTCATTAATGGTTTCTTTTCTTAAAATTGAGTTTGTTTGCAGGCTTAGTGTTGGTGATATTTTCTTCACTTCTCTTGCCAGATTTTGGTGATATGAGCCGCGCCATGACAAAACCAACATAGTGCATTGGCGACCAGCATGGATCCAGACCAGCCTGCCCATCCACGCAGTCTGATCAGGATTCATGCTGTTCGCTTACAAACCCTATAACAAGTAGAGAAACTGATAGTGAACAGCATGGATCCTGATCAGACTGTGCGGATGCGCAGGCTGGTCTGGATCCATGCTGGTCGCAAACCCATTATGTTGGTTTTGTCATGGGGCAGCTCATATATATATATATCTCCCAATGTTGGTCAGAGAACTATTTGAATTATTATCTATATTTGCTTATTTTTTTTTATTCAAATTTATCATTTCTTTGTTTCTTTTGTTGGTTTATTATATTTGTCTATTTTTCTGTTTTGTTTATAAAGATAGCGTTTGAAGATTGAGTTTTGTCTTTAGTTTTAGTCTGACAAATTTTCTATATAGCAAACCCACAAAACAGAAACAAAGAAATTTTCCTCATCAAAATAAGAAAAATAACAAATTTGCCCAATCTGAATCAAAAAGAAAGATTTGACTTATGATTATAATATGTCAAAATTTTAAGATGAAGCGTAAGATTTTTGTGTGAAAATGGCAGCCGATCTGATTGGACAAATGACTTGGTTAAAGACAGACTACTGGTTATGGACTTCCTGTCTAAAATGCACAGAATAAATGAAACCCACAACTAACTCTGCCATTCATACATTTCAACCATTTGCTTAAATAAAATCTTATCAACTTGGCTACAGAAATTTTCATTTGACTACATGTTATGCTATTTTTGATACAATCCATTTGAAATAAGAAAATTATAAAAATTTAGCTAAAAGAAATTGTCAATCAGGCATGCAAGTCAATATCATCTAAATTTCCTGTTTTAATTCCTCTAAAGAGGTCTCCTCCCCTTGAAGAACACACTCTCGACAAATATAAAAGAAGGTAATAAAAATATTTTACTGTTGACAGGAGCAATAACTCCGATGCATTTTTTTTTCTTTGCAGGTAGAATTCTGCAAACCTAGAGTTTTCTGTCACTATAACATACCTGTAAAACTCCTGTCTTTATAAGAACATGTACAGCCTGCTGTAGTTGTTCTACAATTTCCATTATCTTCTCGCGATGGTCATGTGACGTGTAGGCGGAGTCAGTAAAATCTTGAGTGGTTTCTATGACAACATCCAAGGCACTGCGTAGTTTATCAGCAAAGTAATTGTTTATATGAGTGACTCTCACCATCTCCACTTGATCCTAATAACAAGATAGATTTGAGCCGCGCCATGACAAAACCAACATAATGGGTTTGCAACCAGCATGGATCCAGACCAGCCTGCTCATCCACGCAGTCTCATCAGGATCCATACTGTTCCCTATCAGTTTCTGTACTTGTAATAGAGTATGTAAGCAAACAGTGCGGAGTCGCAGGCTGGTCTGGAACCATGCTGGTCACAAACCCATTATGTTGGTTTTGTCATGGCGCAGCTCATTTTAGTAAAAATTAACTTTAACTCTTAATGGGACAACATAGTCAATTATTGCTAAAAATACCTAAAACGACCCACAACATAGTCAATTATTGCTAAAAATACCTAAAACGACCCACAACATAGTCAATTATTGCTAAAAATACCTAAAACGACCCACAACATAGTCAATTATTGCTAAAAATACCTAAAACGACCCACAACATAGTCAATTATTGCTAAAAATACCTAAAACGACCCACAACATAGTCAATTATTGCTAAAAATACCTAAAACGACCCACAACATTGTCAATTATTGCTAAAAATACCTAAAACGACCCACAACATAGTCAATTTATAATTGCTAAAAAATACCTAAAACGACCCACAACATAGTCAATTATTGCTAAAAATACATATAACGACCCACAACATAGTCAATTATTGCTAAAAATACCTAAAACGACCCACAACAATAGTCAATTTATAATTGCTAAAAATACCTAAAACGACCCACAACATAGTCAATTATTGCTAAAAATACCTAAAACGACCCACAACATAGTCAATTATTGCTAAAAATACCTAAAACGACCCACAACATTGTCAATTATTGCTAAAAATACCTAAAACGACCCACAACATAGTCAATTTATAATTGCTAAAAATACCTAAAAAACGACCCACAACATAGTCAATTATTGCTAAAAATACCTAAAACGACCCACAACATAGTCAATTATTGCTAAAAATAAGTAAAACAACATACAACAGTCAATTATTGCTAAAAATAACTTAAACGACCTACAACATAGTCAATTATTGCTAAAAATACCTAAAACGACCCACAACATAGTCAATTATTGCTAAAAAATACCTAAAACGACCCACAACATTGTCAATTATTGCTAAAAATACCTAAAACGACCCACAACATTGTCAATTATTGCTAAAAATACCTAAAACGACCCACAACATTGTCAATTATTGCTAAAAATACCTAAAACAAACGACCCACAACATAGTCAATTATTGCTAAAAATACCTAAAACGACCCACAACATAGTCAATTATTGCTAAAAATAAGTAAAACAACATACAACAGTCAATTATTGCTAAAAATAACTTAAACGACCTACAACATAGTCAATTATTGCTAAAAATACCTAAAACGACCCACAACACTATTGTCAATTATTGCTAAAAATACCTAAAACGACCCACAACATAGTCAATTTATAATTGCTAAAAATACCTAAAACGACCCACAACATAGTCAATTATTGCTAAAAATACCTAAAACGACCCACAACATATTGTCAATTCAAAATTGCTAAAAATACCTAAAACGACCCACAACATTGTCAATTGCTATTGCTAAAAATACCTAAAACGACCCACAACATAGTCAATTATTGCTAAAAAATACCTAAAACGACCCACAACATAGTCAAATTGCTAAAAATACCTAAAACGACCCACAACTAGTCAAAAATATTATTGCTAAAAATACCTAAAACGACCCACAACATTGTCAATTATTGCTAAAAATACCTAAAACGACCCACAACATTGTCAATTATTGCTAAAAATACCTAAAACAAACGACCCACAACATAGTCAATTATTGCTAAAAATACCTAAAACGACCCACAACATAGTCAATTATTGCTAAAAATACCTAAAACGACCCACAACATAGTCAATTATTGCTAAAAAATACCTAAAACGACCCACCCAACATAGTCAATTATTGCTTAAAAATACAACTAAAAAACCGACCCACAACATAACTAAAAATACCTAAAACGACCCACAACATGTCAATTATTCATATTATTGCTAAAAAATACCTAAAACGACCCACAACATAGTCAATTTATAATTGCTAAAAATACCTAAAACGACCCACAACATAGTCAATTATTGCTAAAAATACCTAAAACGACCCACAACATAGTCAATTTATAATTGCTAAAAATACCTAAAACGACCCACAACATAGTCAATTATTGCTAAAAATACCTAAAACGACCCACAACATAGTCAATTATTGCTAAAAATACCTAAAACGACCCACAACATTGTCAATTATTGCTAAAAATACCTAAAACGACCCACAACATAGTCAATTATTGCTAAAAATAAGTAAAACAACATACAACAGTCAATTATTGCTAAAAAATACCTAAAACGACCCACAACATAGTCAATTATTGCTAAAAATACCTAAAACGACCCACAACATTGTCAATTATTGCTAAAAATACCTAAAACGACCCACAACATAGTCAATTTATAATTGCTTAAAATACCTAAAACGACCCACAACATAGTCAATTATTGCTAAAAATACCTAAAACGACCCACAACATAGTCAATTATTGCTAAAAATACCTAAAACGACCCACAACATAGTCAATTATTGCTAAAAATAAGTAAAACAACATACAACAGTCAATTATTGCTAAAAATACCTAAAACGACCCACAACATAGTCAATTATTGCTAAAAATACCTAAAACGACCCACAACATTGTCAATTATTGCTAAAAATACCTAAAACGACCCACAACATTGTCAATTATTGCTAAAAATACCTAAAACAAACGACCCACAACATAGTCAATTATTGCTAAAAATACCTAAAACGACCCACAACATAGTCAATTATTGCTAAAAATAAGTAAAACAACATACAACAGTCAATTATTGCTAAAAATACCTAAAACGACCCACAACATAGTCAATTATTGCTAAAAATACCTAAAACGACCCACAACATTGTCAATTATTGCTAAAAATACCTAAAACGACCCACAACATTGTCAATTATTGCTAAAAATAAGTAAAACAACATACAACAGTCAATTATTGCTAAAAATACCTAAAACGACCCACAACATAGTCAATTATTGCTAAAAATAAGTAAAACGACCCACAACATAGTCAATTATTGCTAAAAATACCTAAAACGACCCACAACATAGTCAATTATTGCTAAAAATACCTAAAACGACCCACAACATAGTCAATTATTGCTAAAAATAAGTAAAACAACATACAACAGTCAATTATTGCTAAAAATACCTAAAACGACCCACAACATAGTCAATTATTGCTAAAAATACCTAAAACGACCCACAACATAGTCAATTATTGCTAAAAATACCTAAAACGACCCACAACATTGTCAATTATTGCTAAAAATACCTAAAACGACCCACAACATTGTCAATTATTGCTAAAAATAAGTAAAACAACATACAACAGTCAATTATTGCTAAAAATACCTAAAACGACCCACAACATAGTCAATTATTGCTAAAAATACCTAAAACGACCCACAACATAGTCAATTATTGCTAAAAATACCTAAAACGACCCACAACATAGTCAATTATTGCTAAAAATAAGTAAAACAACATACAACAGTCAATTATTGCTAAAAATAACTTAAACGACCCACAATGTAAGTAAAAAAGAATCAATCAGGAAAATTGTCCAGTGTTTGGGAATTCTCAATAATTGGAATTTAGAAATTTAATCAAATTTCCAAATGATTTGTGTTGTCTTCAACCAAATTGTTGAAGTAAATTTTATTAATTATTATATACCACTGGTTCAAACTTACAATGTCCAGGAATTCTATCAATAAACATAAACATTTTGTTGTGTTACTTTCCTGATTTTTTTTTTTTCAATTTGTGTTCAATTGCACAGTAACATTATCACGAAGGCCAGAAATGACATATTTACTTCAGACAATCAAAAATATTATGAGCTACACTGAAGTAATTTTCATGATGTCATTTGGACTTTTGATGTTACATAAATCTGATAGATGACTTGTAAAATTAATATTCCTTGCCTTATTCACAGCATTATCATATAATTATGAAATAGAGTGCTGCGCACAATCAGTTTAATAATAAAACATGATTTATACACTTTCTATCATTAGCACAAACCTCAAAATCTTTTATTGCTTTATTTGCACTTTGACCCGACCCTCCTAACACTATTCCAGAATCACCATTGACTACTGTAGGCGATGTGTTGCCATTGGTCACAGAGTGGTAGCCTGTATCCGTGGCAACATTGTGAATGAGGAATAGAGCTTGACGCATCTGTATAAATAGACCGTGACGGTTCTGCCTAGCTGAGTAACATTCCGGGTGTCTGAGGCATGTCTGTAATACCAAGGTCAAAGGTTAAGTTTATAATGGTTAAACAACAAGGTCAAAGGGCATATTCCGGGTGTCTGAGGCATGTCTGTAATACCAAGGTCAAATGTCAAGTTTATAAAGGTTAAACATCAAGGTCCAAGGTCAAGGATATAAAGATTTAACATAAAATTTCTTATTTTTACACATTACACCAGCAAAAAAAAGAAAATGACCCAAAAAAACTACAGCTTTACCCTACTAGCAGAAAGTACTAACATTCAAACCTGTAAGTTAAAATTTCAGTATTTTTTATGGTTTTGTGATTTTTCCAGACTTATTAATATTATTTATTCATTTATTGTTTAACAGTGATGATTTTCTATATATTAGAAGATACATGTTAAATATTGTGAAAACTCTGTCTCTTTCTTTTATTGCTTTGTTTCCAAACTTAAAGTGTTTAAAAAAATTGTCAAGCCTATATGAACTCTTGTATATGTAATATGTATATAATTTGTTTACAGAATATCCGACCCACTATGAATGGCTTTCAGCTCACATAACAAGAGCCACTTGGTAAGGATTACAGTGAAAACAATCATTTATACATCACCATACATCACCAAACACAACCATATACAAGAGGGCGATGATGGCCCTGAGGTCGCTCACCTGTATATAGGCCCCCCACCCCCGGGCCAATTTTCACCCAAGGGCTTTTATTTGTTTATTTGAACAGACTTGGTAGACACCCATAAGAAGATGTTTCATGCTAAACATCTAAGTTCTAGCTCATTGGCTTTTTTAAAAGAAGATTTTTAAAGTTTTTACTATACACATATAGTTAAAAACAATGACACCCCTGGGGCAGGGCCAGTTTTGACCCCCGGGCATTTATTTTAACAAACTTTGTAGATATTTACTAAAAGATGTTTCATGCTTAATATCTAAACTCTAGCTATTTGAGTTTTTCCAAAGAAGATTTTTAAGTTTTTGCTATACACATATAAGGAAAATCAATGACCCCCCGGGCGGGGCCAGTTTGGACCCCAGGGCTGTTATTTGAACATACTTGGTAGACACCCATTAGAACATGTTTCATGCTAAATATCTTAGCTCTAGCTCTTTGAGTTCTTTAAAAGAAGATTTTTTAAGTTTTTACTATATGCATATAGGGAAAATCAATGACCCCCTGGGGCAGGGCCAATTTTGACCCTAGGGCTTTTATTTGAACAAACTTGGTAGACACTCATTAGAAGATGTTTCATGCTAAATATCTTAGCTCTAGCTCTTTGGGTCCTTTAAAAGAAGATTTTTTAAGTTTTTACTATATGCATATAGGGAAAATCTATGACGCCCTGGGGCGGGGTCAATTTTGACCCCAGGGCTTTTATTTGAACAAACTTGGTAGACATTCACTAGAAGATGTTTCATGCCAAATATCTAAGCTCTAGCTCTTATGGTTCTTTAAAAGAAGTTTTTTAAGTTTTTACTATACGCATATAGGGAAAATCAATGACCCCCAGGGGCGGGGCCAATTTTGACCCCAGGGCTTTTATTTGAACAAACTTGGTAGACATTCACTAGAAGATGTTTCATGCCAAATATCTAAGCTCTAGCTCTTACGGTTCTTTAAAAGAAGATTTTTTAAGTTTTTACTATATGCATATAGAGAAAATCAATGACCCCCAGGGGCGGGGCCAATTTTGACCCCAGGGCTTTTATTTGATCAAACTTGGTAGACACCCATTAGAACATGTTTCATGCTAAATATCTTAGCTCTAGCTCTTTGGGTTCTTTAAAAGAAGATTTTTTTTAAGTTTTAACTATATGCATATAGGGAAAATCAAAGACACCCTGGGGCGGGGCCAATTTTGACCCTAGGGCTTTTATTTGAACAAACTTGGTAGACACTCACTAGAAGATGTTTCATGCTTTATATCTAAACACTAGCTATCTGGGTTTTTTCAAAGAAGATTTTTAAGTTTTTGCTATACACAGTCATATAAGGAAAATCAATGACCCCCGGGGCGGGGCCAATTTTGACCCTAGGGCTTTTATTTGAACAAACTTTGTAGACACTCACTAGAAGATGTTTCATGTTTTATGTCTAAACTCCACCTATTTGGGTTTTTTTTTAAAGTTTTTGCTATACACAAATAAGGAGAATCAATGACCGCCGGGGCGGGGCCAATTTTGACCCCAGGGCTTTTATTTGAACAAACTTGGTAACACCCATTTGAACATGTTTTATACTAAATATCTTAGCTCTAGCTCTTTGAGTTGTTTAACAGAAGATTTTTTAAGTTTTTGCAATACACATATAGGGAAAATCATTGACCCCCTGGGGCGGGGCCAATTTTGACCCTAGGGCTTTGATTTGAACAAACTTGGTAGGCACTCATTAGAAGATGTTTCATGCCAAATATCTAAGCTCTAGCTCTTACGTTTTTTTAGAAGAAGATTTTTTAAGTTTTTCTTATTGGTTGCCATGGCAACCAGAGTTTTTAATGGAATTTAAATTTTTGAACAACTTTGAAAGGGGTCCACCTAAGGATCATTTCTGTAAAGTTTGGTTGCAATTGGCCATGTAGTTTAGGAGGAGATGTTGTTTGAAAAGTTTGACGCCATTTTTTGAAGGACGCACGACGCACGCAGAGTGATGACAAAAGCTCACCTTTGAGCACTTCGTGCTCAGGTGAGCTAATAAAAACCAACAAAAATTAATTCATAAACAGCAGCTGTACACACGTATGTAAGGATATATAAACATCATGATTATCCAATGAAAACTGATGTTACAAATATGTGGTATTACAATATAATATATTATCCACAAGCTAAGTTTTTCAAGCTAATCCTTCATTTCAAACAAACTTTTACTGTTCAAGCTTCCAGGCCCACTACCATTCACAATAGATTACTCAACCTGTTGCACTTATTTCCCAAGTTGTAACTGTAAAAATTTGTTTGTACTCCCGGATTAGCTATGAAAACCAGAAAAAGATTCTTAATTCTGGAGTAAGTCTATTGATAATTGTACTCACTTTACATGAAGGCAGCAGCATCATTGTGGATTTCTCTAATACAGCTCTAGCTGATGCCATCTGTGCTTTCTGTTTATCACTCTTCAGATCCTAGAACACAGAACACAACAAATATATGTAGTCAATCTCACTGCAGTTATCTCCCCATGAAATCTTACATTTTACTGTGCTGATCAGGTAAAGGTGTAATGAAAAAAGGAAAGTAATGTGTTATGAGCAGTTTGACATTTAGTATCATTATCTTTCCTTTCTGTCATGTTTTCACAACTCCCCACCTTGCCCCCCTACCCCCACCCACAAAAAAAATGAGCCGCTTCACAACAAAACCAACATAATGCGTTTGCGACCAGCATGGATCCAGACCAGCCGGAGCATTCGCGCAGTCTGATCAGTATCCATGCTGATCGCCTACAAACCTTATAAAAAGTAGAGGAAACTGATAGCAAACAGCATGGATCCTGAACTGGTCTGGATCTATGCTGTATGCAAACGCACTATGTTGGTTTGTTCTGACGCGGCTCAAATATCTTTTTATTGATATATAGGGGATATTGAATGAGTGTAAGTTTAATACTAAATTTATTGAACGAGTTGAATAAAATCATATTATGCGAGCCTCTGGCCACCATAATATTGTTTTATTCAACTGGTTCAATAAATTTAGCATTGAATCTACACGAATATAATGTTCTATTTATCACATATTCAAAAAGAGAAGGGTTAACAGCTAAAACCTGTCATTTTTATTGACACGCCTATAACATAACACTAACATAAGCGCGCTTTAACACTATGTTCATATATAGCGCAAATGATGTCACGCCAAAGTGCTTTCACACTAGTGTAATATCGTTTTTATCAAATGGCTTTATTACACTCCTGCACCACATTAAAAAAATATATATATGTTCTATCATATTATCTCCCTTTACTAAATTACATGTTTACACAAATGGTCTGAAGGAGCTCAATATGTAAGAACGACGTCGAGCTAGAACTAATTACTGTGAATTCACATAATTCTAAGATCAAGATATCTTGTGGTTTGTTTAAACTGGTGTGTATTGTTTGTTTTGTTGAAAAAAAAATTATAATGTAAAAATAAACACAAAGCAGAAAAAGAAAATTAAATTTGTTGGATCTGAAATTCATGGAATGACCAATTCACGAAAATCACTAAAATGAGTGCTTCACTGATGATGATTTTGCAGTTTTGGAAATCATGCTAAGCCAGTAAATAAATACATATTAACTTTCTTGTGTTTTTACCGAGTGGCAAAAGAACTGGTGGGTGTTTTTTAGTTATGACTGTAGAAGGAACAAAACACAGATACATGAAACAACATAAATGATAATTAATTTACATTTTCGTTGTGGCTGCATGGCCCGAGTGGTTAACTTGCCGATTAGTAATCTAATGATCTCTAGCATGGGTTCAAACTCCTTCAAGAGAGGTCATTGTTTCCTTGAGCAAGAAACTTTACACGCATTGCTCAGTACTGGTTGGTTTATGGAATTGATATAAAAGTGTGTCTATAAGCTTATAGCTTCCTACACAGTCAAACTAAAATAAATTAGGTATAAATCAATTTACATTTTGTCTATCTCCAGTCAGATGGGCAAGTTCGACCATGTTGTTACCAAACTTGCTGAACGCCTGCACAAAGTCTGTAAAACTGTCAACACTCTCTAGCTCTGTAAGACTTGATAATACCTAAAACAGTAAAATAACACCCTAATTATACCTAAAACAGTAAATATAACACCTTAATTATACCTAAAACAGTAAAATAACATTTATTATACCTGAAATATTAAAATAACAATCATTATAATTTATGTAACAGTGTATGTACGTGCTGAGGCCTACATGGAAGATAGGGAAACCAAATGTGCTAGCCTCATTAAAAAAAGTCCTGACTGACTGACTGATTTTTTTGTTTGTTTGTTTGGGTTTTACGTCACACCGACACAGTTTAGGTCATATCCCGACGTTCCAGCTTTACTGGTGGAGGAAGACCTCAGGGGCCCTTCCGTGCATTATTTCAGGCACGACCAGGCACCTGAGTAGAACCATCGACATACATACCAATGGTCGGCTGATTATATAGTCTTGTTAAGTATCTTCTGTGTAAATAATTACATGTAAAAGTTTATAATTTTATCAAAGTAGAATATGTTACTATGATCCCTTGGCCATTTATGTTTGTTTGTTTGATTGGGTTTTACATCACACCAACACAGTATAGGTCATTTGGCGATGTTCCAGCATTATTTCAGGCACGAACGGGCACCTAAGAAGACCCACAGACTTTCGGTAAGCTAGCTGGATAGCTTCCTCACATGAAAGAATTCAAAGTCCCTGTCGAGATTCGAACCCACAGCGGTGAGGGGCAAATGGTTTGAAGTCAAGGACCTTAACAACTCGGCCACTCACTGACTGACTTTAGTTTCTTACTTCCTTACTATATGCTACACAGTACTCACTATGACAATTTCCCTAATAAAATTATAACCGGTTTTGTCCAAAATGAAAGATGGACAAGTCCATTCAATCCCCTATAGTGTGTTAAGGGTTAAATGTAAATTAGCCGTGTCACGACAAAACCAACATAATGGGTTTGCGTCCAGCATGGATCCAGACCAGCCTGCGCGTCCGCACAGACTGATCAGGATCCATGCTGTTCGCTATCAGTTTCTCTACTTGTAAAAGAGTTGGTAAGCGAATAGCATGGATCCTGATCGGACTGCGCGGATGCGCAGGCTGGTCTGGATCCATGCTGGTTGTAAACGCACAATGTTGGTTTTGTCGTGACGCGGCTCAAATATAAATTACCTTATCTTTGGATGTAATCAGCTGTTTGATAATTACTTTATCAGCAATAAGTAAAACTTTGGTGATAGCAGAGAGTAATTTCCGTGCCGCTCGCACCATGTGATTCTTTTCTGTGAAAGGTTTCAACGATCCATCATTAACCACCTGGTTATGCATTGTCAACTGTTTGATAGCATTACCTGTAAAATTAGGAATACAATGAAAAAATGTACAAGCAAACTGTAAAGGTAAATTATGCCTCAGAAACAGAATTTTTCTTCTATTTTTTTTTTTTTCATTCTTAAGAAAGGGCAAACATAGAGTTTTTAATTTAAATGTTTAAATAATGATTGTAAATACTTATACATTTCTTAAACAGTAAACATATTCATCCTTAGAAGATTCTAAGGGGGGGGGGGGGGATCCCAGTCCAGTCGTGTCAAAAAACCTCAGTGGAGTCCCTTTAATTTACAATTATTACAGGATCCACAATCATAATATTTTAGCTCTAATTGACCTAACTGAAGACACAGGAGCATTTGATGTTTATTTTAGAATATTTTAGTTGTTTTGTAGTTTTTTCCTTAGATTTTTTTTAAAGGGAGAATTCAGTTGGAATGGTTTATGTCATATCTCTTCATAACAATGCTATCCTTTTAAAGGCATATTATGCCTCAGAAAGGAATAGATTTTTCCACATTCTGAAAGGACAAACACAAGTTTTAAAATGTTAGAATTATTGTTTTAGAGCAAGTTAGATTCAAAATATGATTCAGGTAAATACACACTTTGGGAACACCAAAACAAAAAGCATTTGAGGAATAACTAGAACTGCCACTGTCATGGCGTGAATACCCCCGCATACCACTTTGTAAGAATCAACAGTGGCCATTTAGAGATCAAGCCAAATCTGAGGTTACTAAGCCTTTGCATTGCTAAGTTATGTATTCTACATGCTTCAAATGTGAAAATGTCAAAATCAATACACTGCTGACAGGCATTCTTAAGCAATTGAGGGGAAAAAGCTTTTTTTAAGTCAAGGTCCCTGTGACCTTGACCTTTGACCCAGTGACCTCAAAATCAAAACGGGTCACCTTATGGTCATAACTAACCTCCATGCCAAATATGAAGACTGTGGATCAAAGGAATCTTAAGTTATTGGGCGGACAAGCTTTTATAGTCAAGGCCCCTGTGACCTTGACCTTTGACCCAGTGACCTCAAAATCAATAGGGGTCATCTACTTGTCATGACTAACCTCCATGCCAAATATGAAGACTGTGGGTCAAAGGAATCTTAAGTTATTGGGCGGACAAGGAAAAAGTTATTGGGCGGACAAGCTTTTTATAAGTCAAGGCCCCTGTGACCTTGACCTTTGACCCAATGACCTCAAAATAAAAAGGGGTCATCTACTTGTCATGACTAACCTCCATGCCAAATATGAAAACTGTGGGTCAAAGGAATCTTAAGTTATTGGGCAGACAAGCTTTTTATAGTCAAGGCCCCTGTGACCTTGACCTTTGACCCAGTGACCTCAAAATCAATAGGGGTCACCTTATGGTCATGATCAACCTCCATGCCAAATATGAAGACTATGGGTCAAAGGAATCTTAAGTTATTGGGCGGACAAGCTTTTTATAGTCAAGGCCCCTGTGACCTTGACCTTTGACCCAATGACCTCAAAATCAATAGGGGTCATCTACTTGTCATGACTAACCTCCATGCCAAATATGAAGACTGTGGGTCAAAGGAATCTTAAGTTATTGGGCAGACAAGGAAAAAACGACGGACCGCCGGCCGGCCGGACGGCCGAAATGGAATAAGGGGCCATTTCTTTTGTTATTTTCTATTGTTTAATAGAGGGCCAATGGCCCCTTACTCTATTGTTACGGAATGAACTCTATTGTTCTCTTTTGTTCTGTTTACAGTTAGATGGCCCCCTATCCTTATTCGGTAGTGCAGCGGGGTGTCTGGACGGACAAGCTGATTCCAGGATACCCCCCTTACAACTTCCTTGTGCGGGGGTATAAAAATTAAAGCATTTCTAGAGTCAAATGGCCTACAATATGGACAAATTCTGTCGCGCAACTGCAAACCAACAATTTTTTAGTTCTGGCCTTATAAATTATAAAACTACTATTGACTTACCAGCTTGTCTTGCCTCAAGGCAAGTTTCACACATCTCACTGCGTAGGTCCGGATGTTCATCTCCGATAGATTCTCCGACAGCAACAAACCTGTCGACAGCTAAACTGACAGCCTCACCAACCTTAGCTAGAGCCCTCGCTGTCCGCTCTGTGATCTTCGTTCTTTCTTTATGGTTGACTAGAGTTGTAATCTGTAATATAGTAATTACATTCGTATAGCAGCCTAGTTTTCCGACTACACATGACTTAAATACATTTTTTTTAAAGTTTGTTTAAAAATATTTTACAAATATCACATTTGCCAAAGTTGACATCACTTGCCTCATTTCGGTCCCCAGTGGTAGGGTGAAAATGTCCTGACCATGATTATGTTCTTAACCAAGCCATTATATGAACTTTTTTTTTTGCAACAACCCAAAATAATAAAAGAGAGTAAATTAAATAAACATATGACAAATATTTACATGTTTTGGTTTTACAACTTGTAAAAAGCCATGACATGAATCAAAACATGCTTGACTATAATAGGATTACACGTATCAATGATATACCAAATGCTTTATCCCAAATCCATGCATGCAGCAAACCGGCCCCTAGGGCCTCCACACATGCCATCTCCATATCCCTCTTATATCAACCACCCAATCCATGCATGTCAAACCCCCCAAGCCATCCCCATGAGGCATGACCCAAATCTACAAATGTAAAACCCCTTAACGCTTAACCTTACACATGCCACCTCCAGACCCCTAATGCATAATCCCCTATTCCTGCATGTGAGATCTCCAATTCCCCCATGCATCCCCCCCCCCATTATCAGTAAGATGTTGAGATTTGTAACATGTCCCTGAGTCCAAAATATAACTTGTTTCCAACTTTTAACTACTACACCCCTGCATAATATAAAAATAAACTACTTAAATAAGTACACTGTTATATCATCAACTTTTCCTGTTGGTACACCCCTGCTTATGAACTACTAAAATGTTATATAGATCAATTATTCTTGTTGATACGCCTCTGTATATAAACTACTAAAATATGTTCACTGTCTGTTATATAATCAATTATTCCTGTTATTACATCATACAAACAGTGGATAGCAGCATTGTGCAAATTAATTTACAAAATATCTACTAAACGTTTCTCCCTGGAGGGCACAGTTTTGTTGAATTTCTCCTGTATTATTTGTATAGTGAGCTTGCATGATTCCAGGGGATAAAATCCAATTATCCAATTCTCCTCTGTTCCCAGACACCATTGATCCAGTTTACAATAAAAACAAGGACAGTAACAGTAAGCTTCAGTGACTCAGACCCCCCCCCCCCCAAACCCCCTCACAATTTATAGACACTAATTGGTATAGTTAATTGAAAGCTGCAAGTCTCTAAATAAACAAAAATATTAAACTGCAATAATTGTCTAAACAAACAAAAATGTTAAAACATTTAAAACTGATCACAGACTGAAAAGTGTTGCTTCTTATATTGTGACAGACAAACTAGTATTTGAACAACAGTCTTTTCCTTATAAAGTTCATAATAGAGGTGTAAATAACCTTTAACTTGGTGAATTCCCAAACTTGGCCAGCTTCCATTTTTTTCATCATTGGATAAGAATTATTCAGCCAATTAACAATATTGAACCTGGTCTGACTGAAGGGTGATCAGACTGCAGGGATGTGCAGGCTGGGCAGGTTGTAAGACTGCAGGGATGTGCAGGCTGGGCAGGTTGTCAGACTGCAGGGATGTGCAGGCTGGGCAGGTTGTCAGACTGCAGAGATGTGCCGGCTGGGCAGGTTGTCAGACTGCAGGGATGTGCCGGCTGGGCACTGGTTGTCAGACTGCAGGGATGTGCCGGCTGGGCACTGGTTGTCAGACTGCAGGGATGTGCCAGCTGGGCAGGTTGTCAGACTGCAGGGATGTGCCGGCTGGGCAGGTTGTCAGACTTCAGGGATGTGCCGGCTGGGCAGGTTGTCAGACTGCAGAGATGTACCAGCTGGGCAGGTTGTCAGATTGCAGGGATGTACCAGCTGGGCAGGTTGTCAGACTACAGGGATGTACCAGCTGGGCAGGTTGTCAGACTGCAGAGATGTGCCGGCTTGGCAGGTTGTCAGACTGCAGGGATGTGCCGACTGGGCAGGTTGTCAGACTGCAGGGATGTGCCGACTGGGCAGGTTGTCAGACTGCAGGGATGTGCTGGCTGGGCAGGTGGTCAGACTGCAGGGATGTGCCGGCTTTGCAAGTTGTCAGACTGCAGGGATGTGCCAGCTGGGCAGGTGGTCAGACTGCAGGGATGTGCCGGCTTATCAGGGCAGGTGGTCAGACTGCAGGGATGTGCCAGCTGGGCAGGTTGCCAGACTGCAGGGATGTGCCGGCTTATCAGGGCAGGTGGTCAGACTGCAGGGATGTGCCTGCTGGGCAGGTGGTCAGACTGCAGGGATGTGCCTGCTGGGCAGGTGGTCAGACTGCAGGGATGTGCCTGCTTTGCAGGTGGTCAGACTGCAGGGCAGGTTGTAAGACTTCAGGGATGTGCTGGCTGGGCACTGGTTGTCAGACTGCAGGGATGTGCCGGCTGGGCAGGTTGTCAGACTGCAGGGATGTGCCAGCTGGGCAGGTTGTCAGACTGCAGGGATGTGCCGGCTGGGCAGGTTGTCAGACTGCAGGGATGTGCCTGCTGGGCAGGTTGTCAGACTGCAGGGATGTGCCAGCTGGGCAGGTTGTCAGACTGCAGGGATGTGCCGGCTTATCAGGGCAGGTTGTCAGACTGCAGGGATGTGCCAGCTGGGCAGGTGGTCAGACTGCAGGGATGTGCCTGCTGGGCAGGTGGTCAGACTGCAGGGATGTGCCTGCTTTGCAGGTGGTCAGACTGCAGGGCAGGTTGTCAGACTTCAGGGATGTGCCGGCTGGGCACTGGTTGTCAGACTGCAGGGATGTGCCGGCTGGGCAGGTTGTCAGACTGCAGGGATGTGCCGGCTGGGCAGGTTGTCAGACTGCAGGGATGTGCCGGCTTGGGCACTGGTTGTCAGACTGCAGGGATGTGCCGGCTGGGCAGGTTGTCAGACTGCAGGGATGTGCCGGCTGGGCAGGTGGTCAGACTGCAGGGATGTGCCCGCTGGGCAGGTTGTCAGACTGCAGGGATGTGCCAGCTGGGCAGGTTGTCAGACTGCAGGGATGTGCCAGCTGGCAGGTTGTCAACTGCAGGGATGTGCCGGCTGGGCAGGTTGTCAGACTGCAGGGATGTGCCCGCTGGGCAGGTTGTCAGACTGCAGGGATGTGCCAGCTGGGCAGGTTGTCAGACTGCAGAGATGTGCCTGCTTTGGCAGGTTGTCAGACTGCAGGGATGTGCCGGCTTGGCAGGTGATCAGACTGCAGGGATGTGCCGGCTGGGCAGGTTGTCAGACTGCAGGGATGTGCCGGCTGGGCAGGTGGTCAGACTGCAGGGATGTGCCGCCTGGGCAGGTTGTCAGACTGCAGGGATGTGCCGGCTGGGCACTGGTTGTCAGACTGCAGGGATGTGCCGGCTGGGCACTGGTTGTCAGACTGCAGGGATGTGCCGGCTGGGCACTGGTTGTCAGACTGCAGGGATGTGCTGGCTGAGCAGGTAGTCAGACTGCAGGGATGTGTTGGCTGAGCAGGTAAGTCAGACTGCAGGGATGTGTTGGCTGGGCAGGTAGTCAGACTGCAGGAATGTGCCGGCTGGGCGGGTGGTCAGACTTCAGGGATGTGCCGGCTGGGCAGGTAGTCAGACTGCAGGGATGTGCCGGCTGGTCTGGCTCTATCTTAGTAACAATGTACAGGGAAAGGGGCTAATCACTTATAATTTCAGGCTTTCAGCAGTGGAAGGGAAAACTTTATGATATAATCTATGGTTATTATTATATTGATATATAGTCCTGCATATCAGACAGGAGATTCTACTGTTAATAACAGTGCTAGTCAAAATATATTGACAAGCCAAAGCTAGATTCTGAGATATTTTCGTTCTGGGTCAGAATCTCAGAGGCGAGAAATTGCCCAGTCACAAAATAGCACAATATTTTGTCGCGCATTACAATTAGTTTGACTTATAACAGTGCTAGAAAAAAATCATCAGCATGCTTAAAATAATGTTATTCTTACATGCCTTTTATAAACAAATTGCTTGCTTAGAAAGATTAACTGCCTAGCAATTTTTTTTTATTAAGAATCACATCTTTATATCTGTTCATGTTTTTTAATTGTAAATAATTATACAATCTGGGATATAATTATGTTGAATAAAATTGAAAATAATTGGTTCTAATCTTTAAACATTCGCAATTTGTTTTGAACTCCATATAATTTTGATGGAAAAAAAATATTTTGGATACAGACAAATATTTGACCTACCTACCTTGTAACCTACCTAATCGAGTCACAGGAGGGGGAACAAGAGAAAAAAATTAATTCAGGGCTTGCCAAAAAAAAACAACATGCAGTAGTACAAAGAAGCACATTGTTGATCAAACTGGGAGACATCAACATAAGTTTCAGCTTAAATCATACATGTACAATGTACCCTTTTTTTTCTATTTCAAATATCTTTCATGAAAAGAAGTAAATGTGTGGGTATACTTAATAACTTTATCTGCACTGAGCATTAAGGCATTAATTAATTGAGCCGCATCATGTCAAAACCAACATAGTGGGTTTGCGACCAGCATGGATCCAGACCAGCCTGTGCATCCACGCAGTCTGATCAGGATCCATGCTGTTCGCTTACAAACCCTATTACAAGTAGAGAAACTGATAGCATATGCGCAGGCTGGTCTGGATCCATGTTGGTCGCAAACCCATTATGTTGGTTTTGTCATGACGCGGCTCAATTATAAACTCATTGGTAAGTAAAATGCCAGATGTTTCTTGTATCCTATATGATAACATCCAGCTAATACTGTATACACAAGTAGAACTTGAGCTCTATTATTAAACAAAATATATAAACACTCAAGCCAACTGTTGCCACAGGCACATTCTAAATCATTATGTTGGAAGAGATGCAGCAAACGTCACTGATTCTTTGAGGGTTTTTTTTTTTGCCAGTCTTCTTTTCTTTCTTTTTTTTTTTGCACATAAAATAGCAGGGGAAGTAAGAGACAGCCTTTTCTCAAATAAAAGTCCCAGTTTGATCTGAAAATCCCAGTATCTATATTTGTTACATGAAAATTTTGCAATATTATGAAGATTTTTTTTGTAAGCACAGTTTTAGGCAAACTTGACTTTATCAAAACAAAAAAACAACAAAAAACATTATTAACTAGAAATGTGTCATCATGCCACGAATGCCCCCGCATGCAGCCAAAATTTCAGATGGTGCATTAATTATTTTTTTCATTTTAAGTTCAAAGCCCTTAAAACTTTTCAATGTTAACACAAACCATTTTCATACAATGTTCAAGGCACTGAATAATTATTCAGTCATTAACCTTTTAAAAATAGCATATTGCATATTTGTAGCCCCAAAAAATGGCTAAAAGTATGAGTGCTTGAAACTGAAGTTCAAAAATATTTCCAACATTCAGGTAAGATAAGTTTGTCTAAAATCATTGAACCATGACCAAATTCAAAACTTAAAGTGCTTATTCCTAAGATGTATCTATATTATTTTCAAAGTGAAAGGGGGCATAACCCTGCCACCAAAAATCATCAAACCATGCCCCAAATTCCAACTTGACCTTGTTCATTCCTTTGACATATCCATATATATGTCAAATTTAAGTTGAATATGTAACACTGTTGGGTAGATAATGAACAGAAACTGTAAATTTCATATTATTTTCAAAGTGAAAGGGCATAACTTCTGCCAAAATCATTGACCATGACCAAATTCCAACTTGGGCCTGGGCATTCCAAAAACATATCCCATATGTCAAATTTGAGTTGAATGTGTTGTACCATTGGGGAGATAATAAACGGAAACTGAAAATTTCATATTACTTTCAAAGGTGAAAGGGGCATAACTCTGCCAAAAATCATTGAACCATGACCAAATTTGAACTTGACCTGCGCATTTCTTTGATGCATCCATATGTCAAGTTTGGAGTTGAATGTGTTGTACCTTTGGGGAAGATTAATGAACGGAAACTGAAAATTTCTATTGTTTTTTCAAAGTAAAAAAGGGGCATAACTCTGCCAAAAATCATCAAACCAGGAACCAAATTCGAACTTGACCTGTATTTTTCCATGTCACATCCATATGTCAAGTTTGAGTTGAATGTGTTGTACCTTTGGGGAGATAATGAACGGAAACTGAAAATTTCATATTGTTTTCAAAGTAAAAGGGGCATAACTCTGCCAAAAATCATCAAACCATGACCAAATTCGAACTTGACCTGTATTTTCTCATGTCACATCCATATGTCAAGTTTGAGTTGAATGTGTTGTACCGTTGGGGAGATAATGAGCGGAAACTGAAAATTTCATATTATTTTCAAAGTAACAGGGGCATAACTCTGCCAAAAATCATCGAACCATGACCAAATTCGAACTTGACCTGTATTTTCTCATGACATATCCATATGTCAAATTTGAGTTGAATGTGTGTGACCGTTCTTAAGATAATGAACGGAAACTGATGATGACGGAATGACAGAATGACGGAAGGATGGAAGGACGGAATGACGGAAGACTGGGTAACACTATATGCCATTACATGGCAGGGGCATTAAAATGATTTTCATCAAAGTTTTATAAGGTGTGTTAAAATTTTACAATTTTCAAGGTTACAAAACTAAAACTCTCTAACTTAAAAGGCACTATCCCATAAGAGAATGGAAACAGTATTATGCAATAAAAAGAACAATAATTATTTATCTTCAAGACTCTTTTCTTCCCCCAGCATGCCCCCCCCCCCCCCCCCCCCGGCACCATTCCCTAGTTCCTAGAGCAATATTCAATCTTCAATACTTGATATATTGGAAAATGGAATCAAACAAACACATGTACTAATATTGATGAAATATGTATGTAAATTACTGTAAAATTTTATATGCCTCTGCCAGTCAGTGAGTTTTGTTTTGTTCATAGTGGACAACTTTTAAAAAAAAAAATCCTTATTGCCAATAAAGGGAGGTAATTGTCATCAGTCAGTTTTCAACTTATCTTAAGTCAACTTGTTTTTACTGCAATTAAGTTAAAATCAAGGATAAATGGTCAAACTTATTTTGAAGGAAGTTGAGTGTAATGTGTGCATTTACAATCAACAGCTTACAAAATAAGTTATCTGTTGTTTTCTATGCCCTAGCTGTACAAAACTTTGAAGTGCCTTCATTCAAGAGTTTTAATATTGAAAATAAACTTGTGTCAAAAATGCATCAAATTCTGAGCAAAAACACCATTTGTCTAATAAAAAAAAAATTTCCCAGTATGCTTGTGAACAGACAAATAGTTCTGCACATGTTGGTTCATGTATAATCAGACAGGAAGTGATAATTCATTAGCCAATAAAACAAGCACTATCTTATTTCTGCCTTTTTCAAGTTTTAATTTAAACCTTGAACTTTTAACTTTTGTTACTACTTAGATCAGGGTCTTTCAAACAGAATTTGAAAGACCTTTCTTATTAGATTATAATTATGAGTTAGCATATAAAACATGTTCTCCATGTGAAAACTATGCAACAGTGAAGCTTTGTTAATGAACATGTGATACAAGATACATGTACTTTAACACATTATCTCACATTACTAGAAATACAGCAACACATATTTCTGGTATAAGGTTACAGACATGTATAATTGAACCATTTGGTTATAATGCACTTTTGTTTTCTCTTTTAACACATTTTACCCAACATGTGAGAGGCTGCTGTTTGGACAGACAGTAATCACCTGATGATTGTTTGTTTGTGTCAGTGTTAGCTATTTGTCTTAGTTTTACCGAGTACCTGGGACTCAGTGATAATAGATCTGTTGCGTCCCAATTTCAATATTACAGAATTGTCAGTGTGGAACTCCATCAAACAATCAAATTTGTGAGCTTTACCTTAAATTTGACAGCTGTGAGCTCTTAAATAATATTGAAGTGCTGAGGATAAGTTAAGGAAAACACTAAAAATAAAAATTTGTTATGTTGTTTCACATTAGAAGAGCCAACAAATCAAAGCTCTACGGTCTTCAATAGTTTACTTTCTCGAAAGAATGTGGAAAAGGGACTCCTGATTTCTTTCTAACATTAATATAAGTGTATGATTAGGGTTTATTGAAATACTTTAAAATTTATATTTGGGGACATATTTCTATGTCAATGGACTTTGAAAATATTTGAGGTCTTACAAAAACTTTAACATAAGTGGTTACGCCTACACCGACTCCGACGCTCGGGTGACTACAATAGCTCTACTTATTCTTATCAAATAGTCGAGCTAAAAATTGCACACCTGTTTGTATCAATTTTACTGAATAAGAAAAATGAAACCAAAATTAGAGCAGTAACTATGCATGTTATGCATGACTTTACTTTTAAATCAAGAAGTGATATCCTTCATTTATAGATCATTTAAAATATCAAATTATTTTCTTTTTTGTTTGTTTTAAGTTAAAACTTAAATAGCTAAATACAATGTATACATTTATGTTTGATAGGAAAAAGTTGGGAAAAGATTGATCTTACTTAAAACCATTAACATTCAACTTTTAAGTGGCAATATATTGTACCGGTAGATTTTAACACTCGTTGTGATTTTGTCAGGCCTATGATATTTGTGGACTAATGTTAAAAGCTGATAAACACACCTAAGACCGATATAATTTATTAATTCTAAAATCTGAAGTTAATCATATACTAACCAACATTAGTGCCTTATTTAGTCCAGTTTCTATTTTTCATCAGTTTCAAATGTTAAAACATAGACTGTAAATTTGAATTCAAAACTTATGAATTTTGTTTCATCTAATTGGATCATGGGCTAATTTAAATACCTCATTACCATCTTCTTAAAGTATATACATGTATTTACCCCTACATCTGGAAAAAAATCATCAACAAGTGCAAACAAAAAACCAATTTTGAGGTTTATTTCACCAAAAGTGTAAGACAGACAGGGACAATGTAATTTGAAAAGGTTATGGTAATAGTATTGCAACTGAACATAAAATGGACAGTTTATACTTATTTCCCCGACACTTTTTTCCCCTCCATGAAGCCACCCTGCCACCATTACAAAAGCAATTTTTACTATCATAAATTATCCTGGTAAGCCTTTTCTATCTATTTGCAGACAAATGGATTATTATACCAAGGGTCAATTTCAACCAGGAAGCCTCCATTTCAGGATAGATTAGTACAGTATATGATTAAAACATTACTAGCTTACAGGCTGTGATATCAATATATTGATATTCAACAATTGTTACAATATCAATTCACAATTTAGAATATCAATTCAAATTATAATAACCCCTTTCTTCATGGATGTCAAGACTGTGAAAATATCACTCTACTTTGTGTGAAGGATAGAAGTCACTATTCTCTTTTTCCTTATTTCTTGCCTAGTTTGTACATGGAATTTAAGATTTACTATGCCCTTGAGTAAAATATTTTAATCTCAAAATTCATTGAAATCTATAAAATTCTTACAGAATATGTCTTATTTGAATAAAAGAATGAATAAACTATATGTATGGAAAGATTACAGGTAAAGTAAAGTTGGTACTTTTTTCAGAAAACTGCCTTTTTTAAAAAGACAATATATTTTCATGATGTGACCACCTATAGTGTGAAGAATTTTAAACATAACATATAGAGATCTACTTTATAAGAACTTGAGAAGTCAAAACATGTTTATCTTATATTTTCATAGAGACTGTGTAGCAATTAACAACAAATTTGAGCAAAGCATATCTTTAAATTTTTTGAGGTCTGTAACAGAAAATTATGTCAACAAGAAAACATACTTTCTTTATGTATTATATGTTTCTGATGTATAAAACAAGCCCGACGTCTAATAGTTATTGCTGATAAACTCAATATAAAAAATAAAAAAATGTCTATTTTCTTGGCTTTCAAGCTTAACACAAAAGTTTATCAAATTTTCTTTTCAATTTTATGCTTAATCATGAACAAAAACTCTCAATGTAGTTATCAATTTAAAATAAAATTTTTGCCTATCGGCCATACTGGTTAAATAAAGCGCTTTAAGACTGATTCCAAATTTTTAAAACAGAAAAATATATTTACTCACGCTGACTTTGCATGGGGAAACATTTCGTTCAACAGTGTAAGAAATTCGGATTTAAATCCACTAGGCGGACTACCTGATTGGAATATTAACCACTAGCCCAGAAGACATTTCAATAGCACGATTCATTTGTTCAAAACAGTTGTTTATAGTGCCTCTGAAAATACAGTAGTCTGGTCGGGCTTGTTACTGTAAAAAGTTGGTAGCCCAGGGAGAAATTTAGTAGTCAGGGGCTATCGGACTACTGCTAATTTCGAACACTGGTTCAAAAATATTTTGTTTGAAACTTTTGACTCATTTAAACACTTGCATAGATCAGAATTAGCCAATCAGATTTTGCGCATTGTGTAACAGCCATTTGTTTATCGACTGTATAAGTAATTCACTTAAATAAGAGGATTTAATCACGATTTTTTAGATGTGTGTTTAATTATTTCCTGAAAAGGTAGATTCATGTTTTATTTTTGTTCATGAATAGGTCAAAATCAATGTATTTATACGCTGACTTAACCCATTACATGATATACATGCCTTTTAACGCCTTTTTTCACCCACCTTTTGTGTTGTCTCAAATGGTGAAAAATGCCTTATTTAAGCCCCTAACACTAGTCTTGTTTTTGTTTGAGAAATGTTGTTGAAAAAAAGTGACCACTTTTTCGGCGCAGCCCCACACCATAAGATACATCAAGGGGTTGCCAGGAGGGGGATGTGCCCCCTTCTGTATTGGGGGTTTGAAGGTGGCGGTAGTCTCCCTCATCAATAAGAAAATTTTGGACTTGTGAGAGGCTAAAAAAATGACCCCAGATCGATCATAAAGTAACGTATAACCAACGCTGAAAAGCCTTTGACTCTATCTCATTCCATTGAAAAGTTGCAACACTTTGAAATCAATTTTGATGGATAAAATTAACGCAAAATAGTGACTTTTGGCAATTTTGAGATGTCCCCTCGTTGCCATGGTAACAAGAAATTTAAGCCTGGGCATGTTGTTACAAAGGCAATGATCCAGTCAACATTTATGCCAAGTTTGATAAGTATTGAAGCAGTTTTTATAGTTTTATAGCAATATGAACTTGTAACGGGAGACTTTTCAATGAAAACAGCCATTTTTCACAAAATGCTCATGAAGTAATTGGTTAAGTGTTTTTAAGTGCTATGGCCTGTGTATGCGTTTTAGTGCAATTCTGATAAGAAATTGCTTTGCCCAGAAGCAAAAATTTCTCAAAGCAACATCATATTTATAGGACTATGACAGTTCACTGACTAATAATTGGCTCTATTCTTATTATCGTCGAATGACCTGTTTTTACGCTGCCCTATTTCGACGCCATTTATATTTTGCATCATAATTGATATAAGCGGCCGCTTACGTCATATTAATGTACTACGCTATAGCAAAAGGGGAATCCTCTAGTTGGTTAGGTAACAATATGTAGTAAATAAGACACCCAAAGGTAAGATTTAGCATGTTATACCTTATTTAAGAGATTTTTGTATGATTTCACTAATGCAATTTTGACCCTCGCTTTATTATGTCATGTTTTCCTTGAAAAAATCGGCTGGAAAATACCTCCCTGTCTGCTGACCTCATTTCCTTATTCTCAGGTCACGTGGCAGTAAAATTACCCAATAGTGTTTTTTTTGGTGCATTTTTTCACCCTAAAGCAACCTGTACCTGTTGTAGATTTTTTTTGCGGTTATTAATTGATAAATTAATGTTAATTGAAAATTAATTGGATATATTTATGTTATTTGGATGGAATGAATTGCCATATTTTCATTAGTTGCTCCACTAAATGTATTTTTTTGTTTTTGCAGGTTCGACAAAGAAAGTAAAGGTGCTATTTTCCAACCACGGACTTTAATTGACAATAATTGTAATATAAATCCGTGTTTCCAACCTATATTTTTTCAGCAGAGGAGGTCAAACAGACTAGGGAAACTGTCCAAACCACTGTAAAAATACAACAATAGCATTTATCACATATTATTATGCTTTATTTATGAAAGAAATAAAGAAAAGATAAACAAGTTTTCACTTGTTGATACTTTGCAGGTCTATGCTCTTGATATTGGTGAACAACGTAAGTAAAAGAATTATGGTGTACAGTCTCCTATCGTGTGTAAATAAATTAGCCAATCAATAGCGTCGTTTTAGGGCACTCTCAATATGGATGACAGCGCTCCAAATGTATCTATTATCTTCCGTTAATGTCAAACCCCTTGTGGGGACGTAGACAAATAGGATGCATATCAGTGAAGAGTATGCAGAGTTACATATATTAAGATTTAACAAAGGCTGAGAAAGGAGGGGTCATGATCTGGCCAAGGACGGGCTATATTCTGGCATAGACCCCAGGTCTTAACCAGGAGTTCATTTCATAAAGTAAGGTTCAGGTTAATAAGGTTCATTCCATTTTCTATAGTGTATTTTATACAAGTTTTACTTCTGAAACAGGGGTCTAAATCTCTTTTCCAGAAGATTGCCAAATGAATGATAATCAGATAATTTGCGTAAATTTATATGAAACTGAAATCAACCTTTACTCTCTGAAGCTTTTTATACCTATAATGACAAATCATGACGCAAAATAACTACAAAATAAATATTGCTTTCATGCAAAAGCTACATACATTGTCAGAATATTCTTATTCTTGTCATCTGTCAAAATTATTCAACCATGACGGAAACAAGTGTCCAAAATTATAAAGTTAGATCTGTGGCTTGCAGATGTTAAGCTATCGCAACAACCAGGAACTGACTTACTTGAGTTACTAATGGAATTAATGTCTGCTCAACAGATTTAGTTTTAATTTCCAATGTTATTTTTGTTTCATTTCGGTCCAGACTCGGGTGATGCTGAACCGCAGCAGCCATCTTTCATGACCAGCCTCGTTTTCGATATGTAATTCATTCGCTCCACGAAGTTTCGTCCTTTCGCTCTGTGCTTTTAATATTTGCGCAAACGACTTCTACTTCTTACAAAGCAAGACACCCCCTCTTTTGTTTAGACGATGCTGTTAAAATGGTATTTAAAAGTGAGATGTGATCTCCGGGCAAAATGTAGAATGGTCTTAAACTTTGGATTAAAGATCATGTAACACAATGGATTTATTTCATCAATATGATGCTCAAATTAAGATTTAGCAATATTGTAAGTTCCAATAAGCATTATTTATAAAGATATTACCGAATTTAACATTTTATGTAAATAAAAGGAGGTAATTAGAAATTTATTTTCTATAATTTTTAAGTCAAATTTGTCATTTAGAAACAAATGCATACTGTATAATTTATTGATTAAATAATTGGACGCACAAATATTTGCAATACACATTTTGCATATTCTTCGATGTTTGAAAATATAAATCACAAATCAGGAATAAGTGGGAAACTATACTCAACATCACTAATTCCGCGTCATCACTTACATGTAGTTCACGGTAATGTGACCAATGTTAAAATTTGTCAGAATTGATATAATTTATCCATACACCTAAACAACAAAGTTTTTTGTGCAAAATATTTTAAATTTCTAGATTTTTACGTATAATAGAACAGCATTTTTTATTTACAAATTTCTGCAAAAAGCTACAATAGTCCATAAAATGTGTCTGTATGTTAGGAACAATCATCATTTTCTAAATATTCTTGTTTATTTTGAGTCACAAAGTAAATATAGTTTTGATATTTAAAATTGAACAGTATACCATGTAGAAATTTTAAATGAAATATGAAAGAACTATAGTGTAACACTTATTACCGCGATTTTAATGATGACAAAATGTTTTCTTGAAAAAAAGCCGACACATGGTCTACATCTGGTCCATTAAAACTAATTTTGATTGTTTCCTTGTGTCATATAGTATAAAAATACCTAAATGTTACAGCATATGACAGTTTTGTACCATATAGGTTCATTGTTTGTTTTCTTTTAAAGTGTTAAGTATCGTGAACTAAGAGGAGCACAGTATAAATATCAATCGCAACTTTTCGGTCCTTTAAGGCCTTGAACTGCTGAGAATGGATACGGTATTTCGGCCTTACCACAGGCACGAGTATCGGACATAGGAAGAAAATATGACCACATTGATAAATCAAAGCACAGAAGGCGCTGAATTTGTATGGGTCTCAGAATGTCAGAAAGGTGAAGGTTGTAGGAGTATAAACCGATTTGTTTGTATAGTGTCACCAATGCTGTTTTCAGTGTTATAACTACATGTATAGTAAATTGGCTATAAGACTTATTGCAACACTGATCAATATTTAATTCAATGTTTATTTGGCATAAACAATTTTTAAAAAATGAGTAGCCTGGACTGGGATTTGAACTCCAGACCTTTGGAAGCGAGTAAACCCTTCGACCACGGGGAGTAATAAAACAACAGACTGAAGAATACCATATTATTCTAAATTACAGTTTGTAACCCTTATTAATTTCGTTATATTTTGTTCATGGTAAACACTGAAAATAATCATGGAGGCCGAGCTGATTAAGCATGTATGTCTATAAGACTAACACAATATTATGAATCTTCGACCAATCGGGAAATATTTTTTCGTTACGAAAATGAATGCGCCTGTCATTTGACAATCTTTACGCAGTAATATTCCCTTAATTTTTCGGCGTTAATGTACATATGAAGGGAACTAACGGCTTCGAGGAGTTTGGACTACTTTCGGCATTTGCAAATAAGAACATCAGGGTCTGAAATTTCGCTACCGTTATTTGTTTGGTCTGACGACCCAAACAAATAAAAACCTCTGCGTTCATCTTAAATGTTCAAAAAAGTGAAATATGATTATGAGCCCCCTTTAAAATATACTACATGTATAAGTTAAGATAAAGTTTAACATATAGTATATTTAGAAGGGGGCTCATATTTCACTTTTTTTTCTTCCCAGGTCCGATACTCGTGCCTGTGGGCCTAACCTACGCTAAACATGTAAAACAAATAGTAATTTAATGCTGGGAGTTGTTGACAAGTTTATTTCCAATGGGTCCTACTAAACACTGCTAAGGAGCCACAGAGGACATTCGTTTTGTTGTAAAGTTTTCGGCGTGTTGGTGCCCTATATTTGGCGTTATCTTCAGTTGCCTGTGCGTTCCACAGGTGCGATCTACGAAAGAAGGAAGAAATGTTAATTTCGTTTCGGCGCGTTGTCGCCTTGACTTAACTGTACAAAATAACAACAGACACATCTTAGATAATAAGTTTGTAGCATTTTCTATCATATTTCTATCGAGTTCATTTTACATAATCATTTTCCCGAAATCACAATTGGACAAACTCTGTACGTGAGCCCCTTAGACCTTTTGAAAAATTAAATACGGATTTCATGCTCATGTCTTTAGTAGTTTAACTAGTGTTCCATAGACAAAATAGTCTATATGTTACTTCTGTAAACTAAAAGACTCACGCACTTTAAAACCATAATGACATTCCCGCCTTACAAGACAATCATGTTACTTTAATTTCTATGTAAAGGGTTCTCGAATGTTGTTTTTGCAATTAATGCCTTAGCAAAATCTAGCACTTGAGATACTTCAATGTGTCATTAATCACCTGCGTTAATTGTACAAAAAGTCATTTGCTAATAAAAGAAAAAGAACATATTTGAGTCGCACAAAATGAAGGATTGTTGTCCCTGTTCATGAATGCTAACTATCAGTGCAATATATTTTCTTATTTTTTTCGATTATCATAACGTCGGTCTGGCAAAATACCTGAATATACTTTTTTTTCCTTCGAATTGCGGTAACATATAACGTATCTTTTAGAAATGCAGCTATATACAGAGTTTAGTTGACGTTGGTTTATACAGAATTTATTTTAGTTCGATTGTGTAGGAAGCTTTAAGCTTAAAGACACACTTTCGAATCCGTTCCTGGAACCAACCAGTACTGAGCAATGAGTGTAAAGTTTCTTGCTCAAGGAAACAACGACTTGCCCCTGACGGGGTTTGAACCCATGCGGCTAGCGATTATTAGATTACTAGTCTGACGCGTTAACCACTCTGCCATGTCGCCACATAGATTGACGTTGTTGTTGATATTTCCAAGTTTTCCCCTTCCTCCTCTTTAAGAGGACATAATATTATTAGTTTTATACGTAGGTCATGTATGCAGTGTATTGTAAGCATTCTGAAACTGGAAACGGTTATCTGGTCCGAAATTTAAAAAAAAATAGAAATAAAAGGCTCACGGTCTCATTAAAAAAAGATGTTCTGACGGTTACATATTTCATTTTCTGCATTGTAAAAGGCGATTGAGGCATGGAAAAGGACAAAGTTTAATGACAGCTTTGGAAGTGATGTCAAAAGTCCTTTATACTTTTGTGACCAATAAGATACTCGTATATATATATCTCAAAAATTAGGCGATGTGATGAGATGGATAGCTAGTTTTTTTTACCTTTGAGCAAACAAATCGTAAGTCAAAAATAAGAACAAACAAGGGTTGCAGTAAAAAGACATATTCCTAGCCGATGTCATTTGTATGAAATGCTATTACTCTTTATATACAGATCAAATCCATTTATATTCTCCTTCAGACGAAGGCTCACTTTTGCTATGGTTGCAATCCTCGAGAGTTGGAAATAATGCCGTCCAATAGTAGTGATGATTTGGTAAAATTGTTGCACGGACGCACGGACACAAGCACGGAATAATTCTCAATAATTCTCGATAATTATATTGACAGCGTATCTTTGAAAAAGTCCATTAAGGGCTTTATAGTTTAGGTTGGGTGGGGGTCGTTATTCTACAGAGGATCAGTATTCTATGTGAGGGTCAGTTTTCTACGTGTAGGGGAGGTTGGGTGGGGGTCGTTATTCTACAGAGGGTGAGGGTCAGTTTTCTTCGTGTAGGGGAGTGTCATAATATTATGACTACCATTATGACACTTCGGTCATAATATTATGATTGGGGGTCATTATTTTATGCGGGAA
Organism: Ruditapes philippinarum; assembly: GCF_026571515.1. NCBI lineage: Eukaryota > Metazoa > Mollusca > Bivalvia > Venerida > Veneridae > Ruditapes > Ruditapes philippinarum. The sequence goes on from NW_026853969.1 coordinate 86,032, forward strand.
AGTGTTATTTTTCTTTGCATTGGAAAATATATGCACTGGTATTGTGTAAATAAGGGAGGTAAATCAACTTTGCACCATAGACGTACGGAATATGGAAGGTGGAGTATTCTCCCTTATAAGTCAAAAACCGCATATATTATATAAATGAGACAATGAGAAATCAAAACAGCAAAACTTCACTTATACAACCATTTCTGTGTATAAAATAGTAACTTAGTTATATATACATATACCTTATAACTAAAAGCTGTTTCCATATCACTTTTAAGGAACTTTGAACTTTTCCAACAAATTGACTTAAAATAGAGAAAAGTTGAAACATTACTTACACATTTTATTAATGAGAAAATTTATCTTTTGATAAACATAATTTCTTTATCAGGCGTGAAAACTGAACACATTACTGTGATACAGATAAACTTGGAACTCAAAAGATTTAAGTTCATTCATGTCTTCTACAATGGCATAATTACATGGCCCTTGAGAATGTTGCTGGAGTTCTTACTGACTTTTGTATCACTTGTGATATGATAACTGCTTGCAATCTTGCAATACTATGGTAATTGCTTGCAATAGATTATACTATGGTAATTGCTTGCAATAGATTATACTATAACTGCTTCCAATAGATTATACTATGATAACTGCTTGCAATCGATTATACTATGATAATTGCTTCTAATACTTTGATAATTGCTTCCAATAGATTATACTATGATAACTGCTTACAATAGATTATACTATGATAATTGCTTCTAATACTTTGATAATTGCTTCCAATAGATTATACTATGATAACTGCTTGCAATAGATTATACTATGATAATTGCTTCTAATACTTTGATAATTGCTTCAATAGATTATACTATGATAACTGCTTACAATAGATTATACTATGATAATTGCTTCTAATACTTTGATAATTGCTTCCAATAGATTATACTATGATAACTGCTTGCAATAGATTATACTATGATAATTGCTTCTAATACTTTGATAATTGCTTCCAATAGATTATACTATGATAACTGCTTACAATAGATTATACTATGATAATTGCTTCTAATACTTTGATAATTGCTTCCAATAGATTATACTATGATAACTGCTTGCAATAGATTATACTATGATAATTGCTTCTAATACTTTGATAATTGCTTCCAATAGATTATACTATGATAACTGCTTACAATAGATTATACTATGATAATTGCTTCTAATACTTTGATAATTGCTTCCAATAGATTATACTATGATAACTGCTTACAATCGATTATACTATGTTAATTGCTTGCAATACATAATACTATGATAATTGCTTCCAATAGATTATACTATGTTAATTGCTTGCAATACATAATACTATGATAACTGCTTCCAATAGATTATACTATGTTAATTGCTTGCAATAGATTATACTATGATAACTGCTTGCAATCGATTATACTATGATAATTGCTTCTAATACTTTGATAATTGCTTGCAATAGATTATACTATGATAATTGCTTGCAATAGATTATACTATGATAATTGCTTCTAATACTTTGATAATTGCTTCCAATAGATTATACTATGATAACTGCTTACAATAGATTATACTATGATAATTGCTTCTAATACTTTGATAATTGCTTCCAATAGATTATACTATGATAACTGCTTGCAATAGATTATACTATGATAATTGCTTCTAATACTTTGATAATTGCTTCCAATAGATTATACTATGATAACTGCTTACAATCGATTATACTATGTTAATTGCTTGCAATACATAATACTATGATAATTGCTTCCAATAGATTATACTATGTTAATTGCTTGCAATACATAATACTATGATAACTGCTTCCAATAGATTATACTATGTTAATTGCTTGCAATAGATTATACTATGATAACTGCTTACAATCGATTATACTATGATAATTGCTTCTAATACTTTGATAATTGCTTCCAATAGATTATACTATGATAACTGCTTGCAATAGATTATACTATGTTAATTGCTTGCAATACATTATACTATGATAACTGCTTGCAATAGATTATACTATGATAATTGCTTCTAATACTTTTATAATTGCTTCCAATCGATTATACTATGTTAATTGCTTGCAATCGATTATACTATGATAATTGCTTGCAATCGATTATACTATGTTAATTGCTTGCAATACATTATACTATGATAACTGTTTGCAATCGATTATACTATGATAATTGCTTGCAATCGATTATACTATGTTAATTGCTTGCAATACATTATACTATGATAACTGCTTGCAATCGATTATACTATGATAATTGCTTCTAATACTTTGATAATTGCTTGCAATAGATTATACTATGATAACTGCTTGCAATCGATTATACTATGATAATTGCTTCTAATACTTTGATAATTGCTTCCAATAGATTATACTATGATAACTGCTTGCAATCGATTATACTATGTTAATTGCTTGCAATACATTATACTATGATAACTGCTTGCAATAGATTATACTATGATAATTGCTTCTAATACTTTTATAATTGCTTCCAAGCGATTATACTATGATAACTGCTTACAATCGATTATACTATGTTAATTGCTTGCAATACATTATACTATGATAACTGCTTGCAATAAATTATACTATGATAATTACTTGCAATAGATTATACTATGATAACTGCTTGCAATAGATTATACTATGATAACTGCTTGCAATAGATTATACTATGATAATTGCTTGCAATAGATTATACTATGATAATTGCTTGCAATAGATTATACTATGATAATTGCTTGCAATAGATTATACTATGATAATTGCTTGCAATAGATTATACTATGATAATTGCTTGCAATAGATTATACTATGATAATTGCTTGCAATAGATTATACTATGATAATTGCTTGCAATAGATTATACTATGATAATTGCTTGCAATAGATTATACTATGATAATTGCTTGCAATACTTTGATAATTGCTTATTGATAATGAAAGCTGTCTTTATGTTGGTTCTGGGATATAAAACAAATACACAAATGTATTGTATAAATTTTTAATATGGCAATTAAAGACTTGGTTCAAAAAATTTGTATTCTGATAAAGCTATATTTAAATAATAAAACACACTTCAAAGTTATCAAAACAACAAACAAAACCTTTCATATCTTGTAGTAAAAGTTAAAACATTTAAATTTTCAATCTCCAAATGAACAACAACAATAACATGTATTATGTATAACTACATGTGTACTGTTCTTTAATTTTTAATACAGTTGTACCTAAAGGGTATCAATGTAGAATAAATAAAAACACCAAAAAGAAAAAAAAAACAACAAAACAACATAAAACTAGAAATGTGGCCATAGGACACAGGTGCCCCCGCACGCCCGCTGCACTGTTCTGTCAATCTTATGACTCTAGGTCAAATATTTTTTGGACTACATGTGCCACAAGTTGAAATCTATAAATCTTTAACTAAGTAAAGGGCAAGAACTTTACAAATACTGAATAAATCCACAAGCAAACCCCAAGGTGCATAAGTACACATGCTGACCAACATTCTTGTAAACTTTCAGGCTTACAAGTCAAATACTTTTTGAGCTATGCATGAACAAGTTAAAAATTGCAAATTTATACTACTGTAAGTCAAGGGCAATAACTCTAACAAAACTGAAAAAATCCACATTTAAAGTCCAAGGTGAATAGCTTCATAGTGATGTTAATCATTATTCCTGTAAATTAGTGATGCTGACCATTATTCCTGTAAAGTTGGTTGATTCTAACTCAAACACTCAAGGAACAAATAACACAACATAATGAAACGGCTTTTACTAAGTCAAGGGAAATAACTCTACAAATACTGAATAAATCCACAAGCGAAACCCAAAGTGCACAACTACATATGCTGAACAACCTTCCTGTAAGGTTAAATGACTCTATGTCAAATCCTTTTTGAGTTACATGCAACACAAGTTGAAAATTGCAAAAACATTTCTAAGTCAAGGGCAATTACTCTAAAAATACTAAATAAATCCAGACGAAAATACCCAGGTGCACAACTACACATGCTGATCAACATTCCTGTAAAGTTTCATGACTCTAGGTCAAATCCTTTTTGAGTTATGTGCGACACAAGCTGAAAGTTGCAAAATTTTACTAAGTCAAGGGCAATAATTCTAAAAATACTATATAAATCCACACGAAAATAACCAGGTGCACAACTACACATGCTGATCAACATTCCTTTGACTCTAGGTCAAATCTTTTTTGAGTTACATGCGACACAAGTTGAAAATTGCAAAATTTTACTAAGTCAATGGCAATAAATCTAAAAATACTGAATGAATCCACAGGAAAATACCAAGTTGCACAACTGCACATGCTGATCAACATTCCTTTCAAGTTTCATGACTCTAGGTCAAATACTTTTTGAGTAAAGTGTGACACAAAAGAGAACGGACGGGCGGAAAGATGGAACAAGGGTAAATCTAAATGCCCGCCACTAAAGTGGGGGCACAATAAAACCTTCAGCAATGAAATGAAAAAGAGGTTCTTGAAATAAAACTTGTAAATGAGAAAATCTTTTCTTTTTATTTTGAATTAAAGTGAATTGGTCTATAATGGAAGGTCTGTAATACAATGAATAATTACATTAAATTTAAAGTGTTTAATATCAGTTATAAGAACAAACCATGATAGTACCATAAATGGAAGTTGTTGGCAAGTTTGAGATACATGATCCAATAATATATATTTATATAGTACATAATAAAGTGTTCTTGAACAAAATATTATTATATATCATATAAATGTTCATTCTAAGTTACTTAATAGAACTATACCAACATTAAAATTTTATTCTAACAATTTTTTATATGAATAATATCCAAATAATACATTTCTATTCTTTTTATCAATATTTGAAAATTTTATGGAAAATGTGCCCACTGTATACCTATCCACTTTAATCCTATATCAGAACAGTTAGCCCAAGGTTTTACATTAAATGGTTCAAAAATATTAATTTCAACAAATTATTTGTAGACAATGATTTATAAATTAAGACGATTTTAAAAATTTTAACTATTTTAACTTTCAAGGACGTTTTTTTTGAAATTCCGTGTTAAAATCCCCATAATCAAGATTCCATGATTTTTTCAGACAAAAATTATATTCCGTGATTTTAGTTGTATTATTTAAGCACTTTATAACATTACATTATAACATTCAACATCCTTTCGTGAAAATATATATATATATACAGTAAAAAGATAGTTTGACATGTTTTTTCTGTTTGTTTTTTTTGTTACTTATTTTTACTAAACACATTGAATTCAGCATGTCTTCTTCATTATGTAAGTTTATCCAATATACATATAACAATATATGTAAACAATGTCAAAAAGCTGGTTATATACAAAATATAAAGTATGTATGTACAAAACAAATGGCCGGAATCATTTAAAAGACATATCTTGGTTCAATTAACAAACTTTAAGTTAAAGGGTATATTAAGCTATATTCTCTTTGTTGTTGGGCTGTCTTGTTCAACTGTTTATGCCTATTTTTTACTACTCATACTAAGTAATATATTTGTAGTCGGTCCATCTGAATAACTACTCAGTAATTACCAATTTCACCGCAAGTGACCCAACTACTAATCCCTTATGATTCCAGATTCTTTTGTTTGTTTGTTTAATTGGGTTTTTACGTCACAGTATAGTTCATATGGCAACGTTCCAGCTTTACTGGTGGATGAAGACCCCAGAGTAGAACTACAGACGTTCTGTAAGCTAACTGGATAGCTTCCTCATATGAAAGAATCCAAAGTCCCTGTCTAGATTCGAACCCACAGTGGTGAGGGGCAATTGGTTTGAAGTCAACGACCTTAACCACTTGGCCATGGACGCCCAATTCCAGAACCTAGAGTTGTCTGAGATCAATTGATGGAACTCATTAAATGTAGATCTTAAATTCCATGATAATCCCCAGGTACAGCCAAAATTGATAAAATTTGAAAAATCTTACTTAAATAAAAATTGGGTCATTATAATGAAATATATATGAAACAGATAATAAAGAAAAATACTAAGAAATGACATTAATTCTTAGTCTGGTACAAAAGAACTTTTACCATTATAGCTTCATATTTAGTGCACTTCTCATCACAAATAGATCAGTCAACCTGTTGCGCTTATTTTTGAAGCTATAACTGTAAAAGTTTGTTTATACCTACGGATTAGCTGGGAAAACCTCAGAATAATTGTGCATGGCAAGCGGTCTTATTATGGTGAACATTTAAGCTATGTTACTTCAAAATCTGTAAATGGATGAAAAAGTTATGGAATGGACATGAAATACAAAATGTACCAAGAGACAATCTCAATCCGTGATCTCCAAGTATGACCTCATCTGTAGGGGTCTGGGTGTTGCACATGCCACTTCGCAAGTTACATTTAATGGTAAAATTTATGTCAAGTAATTAAAAAAAAACCTTCGATGGATGAAAAGGTTATTGACAGGACACAAAATATACTCTCCAACCTTAGGCCCCTCATTCTTTTGTTCTGATTACCATTAGATGGCCACCTATTTATTTTTGGTAGTACAGATGGATGGATGGAGCCCATTTTTACCAAAACATCTCTCCAGTAAGGACCATATTAAAGGATTTAAAAAAATATATATAAATATTTTCTAGTATATTTCACCAGCTATAGCTATAATAATACCCTTTAACTTGTCCTATTACAGTAAAGTGTTGGTTTTTATACAAAATAAATGCATAGAAAAAACGTTGTTCACTACGCCTTTGTGGGATTTTCAATATAAATAACAGTATGCAGCAAAGATTTTAATTTACATATCTGTATCAAATTATATCAACAAATAAATCAAAATCTACAATTTCTTTGCCCCCAAGACACATGCCTCCCTATAACCTATACAAACACATGTGGTAGGAAAATTGTGAAATGGCAAGTACATTATTAAAAATCAAAATTATAAAATTTCTAATAAATCTGCGCAGTCTGATCAGGATCCATGCTGTTCGCTATCAGTTTCTCTACTTGTTATAGGGTTTGTAAGGGAACAGCATGGATCCTGATCAGACTGCGCAGATGCGCAGGCTGGTCTGGATCCATGCTGGTCGCAAACCCATTATGTTGGTTTTGTCGTGACGCGGCTCATATATATGTTTGCTATCTACTGATGTTTAGATTACACTAAAACTACTGTGTTAGTCATATGTTGACACTCAAACTTAGTTACCTATAGTGTAGGAAAACGAACATTATAAGAAGACTCGCACTTATCTGTCATTACCTCAGTTGACAGAAAGTATGAAATTTATGGAAAGAAGTTTTTCCTAATGATTATACATAAACTTGTAAAGTAGTAACAGACTGTATAAAAGGTACACTTCATTACCGTGTTAGCTAGCTCATGAAAATTATTCATTAAGCCAATGAAAATTTCATCTACTTAAGTTCCTAGTACCTATTTCAGAAACATGACAATTTGATACTTTATTGTTTTTAGTTTAAGGTGCAACACGATAATAACTAAGGTGTAGAAAAATTTCTTTGTCTTTTGATTTGAAGATTACTGAGCAAACATTTAGTAAAGGTAACAGGTTTCAGTATTGTGAAATTGCCATTTGAGCCGCGTCACGACAAAACAAATGATATGCGTTTGCGACCAGCATGGATCCAGACCAGCCTACCCATCCTCGCAGTCTGATCAGGATCCATGCTGTTCGTTTACAATTACTCTATAACAAGTAGAGAAACTGATAGCGAACAGCATGGATCCTGATCAGACTGCGCGGATGCACAGACTGGTCTGGATCCATGCTGGTCGCAAACCCATTATGTTGGTATTGTCATGACACGGCTCATTTTAAATACAAAATGCAGTTATAATTTCCATAGTAATTTGATATTGAGTGTTAAAGTAGTTTTACTGTCCCTCCAAAAACATCGGCCAGTATCAAAAAAAAATTGGTCATTTACTGTCCCTCCAAAAAAATCTCACATCGGCCAATATTGTAAAAAAATTGGTCATTTCTGGAACGTTATTTTTCAAAATCTTCAGTATTCAATAATTTTTAACCGTTTACAATTTATTACATAGCGATAAAGGATGCGTGATTGTAAATAATCTAATGTCCGAGATTTTGAAAAAAGTAACATTCTGGAAATAACCGATTTGCTACAATATTGGCTTACACTAAAACTTCCTTAAAAATATGAAAATATACTGTCAATGTAGATTGCACAAAAAGCAGGATTCATGATTCACAAACATTTCCTCATGCTTAATGTCTTAAATCTTTCAAAACTGTGATTATGACAACTTTTTGATGCACAAGTATATCCATTTATACAGTAAAATGAGACATAATTGCATGCATTGAGGATACTGAATGAGTGTAGGTTTAAAACTGAATTTATTAAACGAGTTGAATAAAATTTATTAAGCGAGCCTCTCCAGGCTACCACAATATTTTTTTTATTCAACTAGTTGTATAAATTAAGTATTGAATCTAGACGAATATAATATTCTATTTATCACATATATAAAATAAAGATGGTAAACTGTTAAAAAAGAGTAATCTTTCAATGACGCCTGTAGTTTAACGATTACATAAGTGGGCTTTAACGCTATCTTAAAGATATTAATATACTGTTGGAATAAGTGTAAAATTTAATGTGGATTGCACAAAATGCAGGATTCATGAATCTCAAACATTTACTCATGCTAAATGTCTTAAAAACTTCCGAAATTGTGATAGCAACAACTTTTTGATGAACAAAAATATCCACCTATACAGTAACACGAGACCTACATGTATGCATGCACACTCTAAACCGTTGTATGCTCAAACACTTATCAGGTTTAATAACAGACTTTATCCTTGTGGGAAAAAAAAGGCCATTCATTATTTTAGTGGAAAACCAAAAATGATATGAAAAATCAAAAATGATATAAATACATGTATCCCTTACGGAATTCACTTATAAGTCACTTATAGGCTATTTTATAGGTAGATTATACTTCACTTAGTCAATTTACCTATAAGTCAAGTATATGTATTTTAAATGCAAATTAGATGTAAGTGCAGTATATGTCTGGCATTTTGACATATAAGTGAAGTATAAGTTATATATAAGTCACAAATATGTGACATGTAAGTCAAAGATTTGCTAAACTTATAAGTAACATATAAGTGACTTATATGTTACATATAAGTGACTTATATGTTACATGTAAGTGACTTAATATAAGTCACTTATCAGTAGCATATAAGTCACATGTAAGTCACATATATGTTGCTTGATGTCAAAAAAGCTAGAATGAAAATAAAAGTTTAGTAATTTAATTTCAAAAGTGTTTATTAATTTATATTCTTAGTCATATAAATGAGCAAAATACAAAATTCATCATGCATATCCTTCAGTTCAATCATCTTACATTCACTATAACAAAAACAATATTTATTTCTAGCAGCAAGTTTTTGTAGGTACTGGTTTTCTTGGAATCAAACACTTTATTTATACAATTATTTTGCTGGAAGTCTGTCGGTGAGGAACTCAAAAATTTGTTCAAAGGTTTCTGATTATTTAAACTACTATTTCTTTTATTGATGTCTGTTTCAGTCATTTGATTCTGTTTCCTCGGAGAACTTCATGTGGCTGTGTTCACCTTTAAAGATAAAATTCATAATTAATTAAAAAGGATGTGGAATAAATTGTGTATGCATATACAAATATACTAAGTTACACAGAATCTCATTTCAGTTCACAAGTCACCAGTGTTGTTTAAGAATTGCTAAAAGTCTCTTATAAGAATTGATTAACTGCACTATTTGAAACAATATTTATTATGCTTTTTTTCTTGGAAATATTGTAGTAAGTATAGAGATTAAAAAATATACCTTTTCCAGGCTCCATACTGCATATCATTATTCACCTGGCATCTCAAATTTAAGTAAGAACTGGTCCCAGTGTCTAGCCTGCAAATTGTATGTAAAATGTAATATCAGATTTCTCCATTGAAAACAACAATAAAATGATAAATGATTATGATGACTTGGCTCATAAAACTTTTGATTGTACTATTTAGTCCTAATAATTCAATTAATTTGACTATTATATCTAGATTTAAATCAATTACGAGTATTAGTAAATCTAATGTATGAAGCTTAGAAATAAAAAACAGCCTTGATCTCTCAAGTTACAAATTTTAGTTTGCTGCCATCTTACTTTGATTGTTTAATATATAACCTGTATCTGCATAAATGTAACTCAAAGGTATTTACCTGATTTTGTTGTAAATCTTCTTGTCCAAGGTGATTCTTCTTGTCATTCTTATTTACCATTACTATACTTAAACATCTTAAACAAAACAATATCTCTAAAATTCCTAAAACATCAAGTAGATTCTCTGTGATTTCCACCAGCTTGCTAACCTAAATGTTTTAGACTTACAACTGTGTACCTGGGCAGGTCCAATATTATGTAAAACAGGGTAAATCCAAAAATCAAAGCACTCATCATTTCTATCTTACAATCATTGAATGTGAAAAAAATCAAATAACTAATAGATATGTAAATTTTAAAAATCATTATACATTTTTGAAAAAGAAAATGCAATGCTCTTTTTTACAAATTCAGGATAGGAAATGTTATCTTTCCCCAAAATAATCACATGGAACAGTCTGAGTTGTAGGAATGACCAGTCAGAAAATTAGTCAAGCACAGATGGTGGCAAAGGCAGGTGGCCAGTTTTATCAGACCTCTGATCTATGTGGTGTAAAAAATCAGTGGATGTAGAAAATATATGCAATCATCAGGCATATTGGTTCCTTGATTTTATATAGATTAAAAGGGCAATATAAATGAGTTTATTTCAAGCACTGTTTTTTTTTTATTGTTTAAATATCTAAAATACACTAGGCCTAAATGTCTTAAAAATAACACTTGTAATTATTAAAAAATACACCTCTTTTTCTTGTTAGAATATCTTACTTCAGCAATATTAGGTCTGTAAGAAGTACAGTAGGTAAAAACATATAGATTTCAATGTCTGTTTCAAGTAAGAAAAAAAACAAGAGTATAATTATGCCTTGGGTGACTTTTATGTGAAATTTTTTTTCCTTGTGAGAAGAAATGACATGGAATTTCATTTCTGTCCATGGTAGCCTAGAAATCACTGATTGAATGCCATTTCTGCCCCAATTCCGCACAGAATCTGTGCCAAAATTGTTTACAGGTAATATACTTAATTGATAATCATTTTTTCTGCATCTTATTTAAAAAAAACATCTGTGTTGAATAATTAATAAGCAACATTTAAAAAAAAATCTTAATTGTTTGTGATTAAGGTCTAAGGTTATAGTATTTTAAATTCTGAGTATTTTGATACCCATTGTGTTAAAGCAAAGACTTACAAATCAACTTCAATAAATTTTATCAATTTTTCTCATGTTTTGTACTTAGTAATTTTTTCAGCTTTGCTCAGTTATAAAAGGTCTTGCAAAAGTTCTAAGTTTTCACTTATATCTAACATAGAAACTGGTTACTTCAAACTTCACCAGTATAAGGCACTTATAGGTGACTTATATGTGACTTACATGTTGGGGAAAAAATGGCCAAAAGTGACTTATATGTAGCATATACCTATAACTGACTTAGACATGTTTTTAGGTGATTTATAAGTGACTTATATGTAACTTATAGTTCTCTTATAGGTCAAGTATAAGTTGCATACAAGAAACATATAAGTCATTTAAAGTCATTTTGGTAAGGGTATATATATAATACAAACTAAACAGCAAACAATGTAGACGAGAATCAGATAGCACGTCAGTGTGCAGGTGTAACATTAAATAATGACCCTGTTGAAAAATGACCCAATGCATTGAAGAAAAAAAAACCCTGGGTCATTTTTCAATAATGAAAATTAACCATACTAACATGTCAACAATAATGAAACCATAATGAATTATTTGGTCTGTACATTAACAGTTTTCTCAGCTTTTCAAAGAATAAAGACTGCAGTATTGTTTACATACATGAAATACTTTTTGACTTGAGCACACTTTAAATATTGGCAGATCATCCGAAAGTGGAATATCTACAAAAATTCAGCAAATGTAATGGTTTCAGCAATAAGTAAAGGTTTAAGCTATAAGTCTATAATTAATTATACACTATACAATAATATAACTGATATTCTTTTCCTTCAAATTTCTTCATTTTTTTTTATGGTTTTAAATGTTTAAGACTGTAAGGTACATTAATATTTACAATGTAAAAATGATCAGATCAATAATCAATAAAAAAAAATATTTTTTTTGGGTAAATATTGTACAAAATTATGCAAAACAACTTTGGTAAAATAACAACACTAAAATTCAGTTCTTCTATGGTCTGTGTGTGGAGTTTTTGTAGAATCAGATTTCATATTTTTCTCCGCACGTCTTTTCCGCATATTGCTCAGTATGTCGCAGGCTTTCTGAATTTCTATGAATTTTTCCTGTGCGGCTAGTTTTTCTGCGGCTGTGTTGAATTTATCAGGATGATACTGTCGACTAAGTTTACGACATCTTGGCTGGATTTCATCAGGATGAGCAGTGACTCCGTCAAATCCTAACACCTGAATGTATAACACAAACATTCTAACAAGTCGAGACATGTTGATTTTTTGTAGCTTATTGTGAAGTTGCAGTACATGAGAATTGGGCACATGACAAATCAGCACATGAATATAACATTCTAGTGTTCTGTGGTTTACATCTTTTCTACGTGACATACCTCCTTTCCTTATTACAATGAAATTTTACTGGATTGTTATCCATCGCTGGTTTGTTTTTAGCAGAGAATGACCTGTGCATGTTCAAAGAGGGTACCATTTGAGCAGATTTCGCAAAGAGGGTACCGATAAGGATATGCACCGTGTGAATGTATAACTGTAGGACAACACAAAATATACTAAGGGTTTAAGAAAAGTAATTTTAGATTAAAGTTTTAATTTACATTTTATGTGCAATTAAGGACTGATTTTGCTGTATTTATCACCATATTTCTACTGTGTTTCTAATGTAGTAAGGGCTGTTTTGTCTTATTAATTTCAGCCTCTTTTTTGTAGTTAACATGGATTGCATGTAATCTATGCAATGTGTTAATTATTTCTTTGTTCACTTCACAATTGTTTTACTTATATACATTGAAAGTTTTCATGAATCTGGAGGCATGCTGCTTTAATAATCTCTAGAGCAACTTGTCTTTAACAACAACCAAAATATCTGTCCTAAACATGGTCTCTGTCTGTTACTTAACATGGTGTTGTCTAGGGTTGTCAAGGTTAGAGAATATGCTAATTATTTAAAGAGCAACGTAATAACAGTGTTAAAAGTTTAACTGACCGTACTAATAAAATCTTTAGATTTTCATCGTTAACTTTGTTTCTCTATGACAAGATATGCCATTTTGTTCATATTTTGTTGTACTCAAAAATGATTACAATACATATCCGATTATGAAGTAACTGTCTTCTGCTAGGGTCTTACTGTACTCGATCAGATAGGACAAAATACATTGTTGAGTACAACTAAAATATAAACAATTGTCATATCTTGTTATAAAAAAACTAAGGTAATATTTAAAATCAATTAAAAACTTTTTCGCCCCTTAGCCAAATACTAACCTCAGTTAGTGGTTATTGAATTTTCTAACATGGTTTTAGCTAAAAACCAACCGTACCCGTCTAAACGGATAAAAGTGACAGTCCTAGTGTTGTCCTACAGTTGTTGTACTGACTTTTATTTGAGCCGCGTCATGACGAAACCAACATAATTGGTTTGCGACCAGCATGGATCCAGACCAGCGCAGTCTGATCAGGATCCATGCTGTTTGCTGTCAGTTTCTCCACTTTTAATAGAGTTGGTAAGCGAACAGCATGGATCCTGATCAGACTGCGCGGATGCACAGGCTGGTCTGGATCCATGATGGTCGCAAACCCACTATGTTGGTTTTGTCGTAACGCGGCTCATTTTATTTTTCAACCTACCTTATAAGCATGGGCTTCTCCTGTAGGATCGAGATGTTCTACAAGTTGCTGGTAACACGTGTCCCAACCATTCACCTGACAAAACTCGTACAGGTCGTTCATAGTCTTCTTAAAATCTTTCCAGGCCGGAGATTCAAAAAAGTGACCAATAGCTTCGTAGATTGGAACCTGCATCCCGTCACTGGTCGTAACGTGCATGTTGAAACATATCACAGAGCCCCACAGTGTCATATATATACAGCCACATAAAGCTAATACTATTACACGCTTAATAAAGTTACAAACCCCTGTGGGCGTTTCTTTTTCAATGTCCCATTCTCTCTTATAATTTGCCATAAGCGAGGAAAATAGAGGCGCACAGATAACAGATGGGCTCTCTAATAAAAGCCAAGGTGTTGAAATGGCTGCTCCCAGAATACACCACTTAAATGACACCTTCTGAACTCCTATATTAGAAACTAGGCTAACACCTGTAATCATGAAAAAAATTACTACATAACAATTATACTATGTTGAGGTGGTACACATGAAACTAGTGACAAAACTCTCTTCATCTAACAAAAAACATCTATTACAATAAAAACATATCATAGAAACATAATACTATGATGAATTTAAAAAGTGTTTTCTGTAAAATGAGGTTTCACTTTTGAAAACTTTAATAAATTTACTTAATTAATACACTCTATTTTGTGTATAAACAGTTTCTGTATTTATATTGTTTCTTGCAGGTAATATTTCTTTTAAAAGAAACAACAAACTGTGATCTAAGTCCATCACAGGTAATATAAATTTAAAAATCTGCAACAAATGCAGTCATTGTGTTCATTATATCTCATTGTGTTCATCATATGTGATTGTGTTCATTATATGTCATTGTGCTCATTATATGTCATTGTGCTCATTATATGTCACTGTGTTCATTATATGTCATTGAGTTCATTATATGTTGTTGTGTTCATTTTACGTCATTGTGTTCAATAGATGTCATTGTGTTCATTTTATGTCATTGTGTTCAGTATATGTCATTGTGTTCATTATATGTCATTGTGTTCATTATATATAATATAAATGAGCACAGATTACTGCCATCATTATAGGTAATACAATTTATTTGTAGACAGAATAATGGATGCTCCACTAATTACAGAAATATCATTTTAAATACTGACAAAACTGTGCCGTTTTCATGTATAATATAACATAATATAGTCAACATACCTGTAGCTGCACCAATTACTGGTAATATAACTTTAAACATCTGATCCAAACCATACTCCATGTTGTCTAGAACAAATTCTGGTATAGCCAGTCTGAACAAGTAACTCATCATTGTCCCTGTTAGTAAAATAAAACAACAGTTTTTTTTCTTTCTACAAAATAAACAATGAAAAATTAAAGTCAAATAATCATGTCAATCATTGGTTGCTATATAAAGTAAATGGTTGCTAGGTAAAATCAATAGTTGCTATGGAAAATCAATTGTTGCTATGGAAGTCAATGCTTGCTGAGGGAAATCTATGGTTGCTATGAAAGTCACTGGTTGCTATGGGAAGTAAATGATTGCTACTAAAGCCACAGATTGCTAAGGAAAGCCAACGGTTGCTAAAAAAAAGTATAAATGGTTGATATAGGTCACTGACCATTATGCTATGAAAAGTAAAAGTTTACTAAGAAAGTCACTGGTTTCTCAGGAAAGTCAAATGTTGCTATGGAAAGTCAATGTTTGCTATGGAAAGTAAATGCAAGGTATGGAAAACATAGTCTGCCTGAAAATCAATGATCACTGGTTGCTATGGATGTAATGGTTAATATGGGAGTCACTGGTTGCTAAAGAAAGTTAATGGTTGCTATGGAAGCTATAGATTACTAATGACAATCAATGGATGCTATGGAAGTCCCTACTTAATGATAAGTAAATGATAACTGGGTTTAGTCATTTGTTATTATGGAAAACCTAACAAAAAAAATGAAAATTTAGAAAGTTAAAATGGTTGCTATTCAAAGTGAATGGTTCTTATAGAAGTTACCGTTGCTGATTAAGTCTCTTATTGCTAGGGAACTCAATGGTTGCTATGGTTGGATCAAAAGCCAAGGTTTTATGTCAAATAACAAAGCTCTAGCCCTTACTGGTTTTATATTGTCACTGTTTTTGCACTTTATACATATAGGATGAAAAACCTTCACCCACAGGCAAGGAAAAGTCAAACAAACTTTGAAAAGAAACACTAGGCAATGTTAAGTGCTTAATATCTTATAATTGTGCAGGTTCTGAATTTTTTTTCTTCAAATTTTACTAATTGTAACATATAAGGAATATCCATGGCCCCCAATCTCTGTAGGTCGGAGCCAATGTTCACCCATTTTTAGACTTTAATTTGAACAAACTTGGTATATGTCCACTATTAAATGCCATATATCTAAGCTTGATATATCTAAGCATGAATTACCTTTGTGGCTCTGAAAAAACTTTAATAATATACATATAAAGAAAACCCAGGACCTCCGTGCGACCAATTAAGAGGCAAGGGCTATAAGTGGTACAAACTTTGCCAAAATCCAATAGATAACATTTCATGCAATTTTATCTAAGTTTTTGGAGAAGAAAATTTTTGACGCCATAAACAAGGCATATTGCATGACGGACACAGAGTGATAGAAAAAGGTCATCTTTGAGCACTTTGTACTATGTGGCCTCAATCTTACAACACATAAGTAATGTAGAAATTAGGAAACTGTAGTTTACCATATTGCCTACATGATTGTATATATTCTATAGACACGCATTCATTTTAAACACATCTTCTTTGTAGTTATCTTATAAATATTACGAACATCTATGCAGCATTAACATTTAATTAATACAATGTCCAATGACTGTATTATAAATGAATATACAATTGTCATATATCTAACAACATGTTAGATTTTAATTATTTATAATTATCTGCACCTGTGTAAAAAATGAACCTGAACATCACATTTATGAATTGCTAATGGCAACACATAAATTACACTTCCCCTTTGGGTCATCAAACAGATGTGTTTTAATCACCATATTAATCAACATACAAAATTACCCCTAATATATATCTGAACAAATATATGGTTATGCTCAAATTAAATACATTGTTAACAAACAAGAAATAAGGTGTTATTATTGATATATCAGTGTTTATCGATATTGGTACCGTAATCCAATATTCAATGTATCATCAATATACTTGGCACTGAATCAATGACATCTCTAAAATCTGTCCAGGCTCTGTAACTGCCCACTGACCAGTAAACTCCAGTTTCACCTTGATTTCCCTACATGATCATATCCCACTTGGAACTGTCCAATGATCATGAACAGTTCCAACACAAGGGTTCAGAGATTATGTGTGCCAATTTAGCAGCTGTATTGTGGGGTGACTTGACTGTTTGTTTAGAATGTAAAATACCTGTATGGATATTTGAGTTTTTTTATAATGAGGAGAAAGTAACTGTGTAGCAGCCGACACAAAACTCATAAAATGGGCCAAAATGCCTTTTTTTTTAATAAAGGGCCGTAACTCAGCCAAAAATTATTCAACCAGAAAATCTGTCTAATATGCACCAGTACACTGACTACATTGTAACATGCCATTACACAGCCAAAAATTATTCAAAAACATGCATGTCAAGTACTTGATGTATGGATCAATCATGTAACACTTTATTCTAATTACAAGAAGTACAAGAGAAGCCTGTATAAATTTTAAAAATTAAAATAATATATAGAGGGACATAACTCTGACAAAAATCATTAATATGAAAATAACAACTATATGCACAACACGAATTGGTACTGATTATTCCTGTAAAGTTTGGATGGAATTGCACAAGTGGTTTTCAAGTAGTCCTGGAGACAAGTTTTATGATGGATGGACAGGTGGACAGATAGAGAAGTGATCCTTGTACAGTCTCGGCTACTATGTATCAGGTGACACAAAAATAGAACCTGGGAAAGTTCATTTAAGAAATTCAGCTAGTGACTTAAGTTATATAAACTAATGGCACTGACAAGTTGCCAGTGCTGCATACATACCAATGGTTAGGCTGATTATATAGTCTTGTTAAGTTTCTTCTGTGTAAATAATTACATGTACAACTTTATAATTTTATCAAAGTAGAATATGTAACTATGTAACCATTGGCCATTTTCATTTGTTTGTTTGTTGATTGGGTTTTACGTCACACCGACACAGTATAGGTAGCTTGATAATCTTCCGCACATGAAAGAATCCAAAGTCCCTGTCGGAATTTGAACTCACAGCGGTGAGGGGCAAGTGGTTTTAAGTCAACGACAGTTAAAGCCCCTGCCCTGCGGCGATAGTTAGACAATAAAATTTCCACTTGATGTTTGCACACTACAAGTCGGTGCAACTTCATGTACTTGGCACCATTATAAGAGACAATTTCCTAACAAATATTGAAGCAATAAAACAAATGTATGACTCGAGTATAAAGGCAAAATACATTGTAAACAGTGTTATTATCAATTATAAAATGATTAAGAAATTAATTAATTGACTGTCAAATGCTCAGTTATAATTGCTTCCGGTAAATTAACAGCAGCTGTTATATATTCATGTTCAGTACACACATTACATGTACAATCGAGTGGGGTTCCAGTGCTCAGCGCTTTTTTGTTAAAACATGTTTAACATAATTGGAAAATGAACACTCATCACTTTAAATAATACTATTAACACGTTTTTTTTAAAAAGAAGAAAATCTTGTTCATATTTATTTGGTAGCAAACATCTTAAATTGACAAGCAAATTTCTCTTTTAATTAGTAATTAATTGCCTTAGTTATATATTTGCTTTTAATATTCCCAGTTAATTTCAAAACGTCTACTAAGGCCAACATTTTTTTATAAAATGTTTTACGGGACCGCCGACCGTATTTTTAGAGAAAATCAAATAAAAATAAAAGTAAATTTAAGAACTTTTATTTTCATTTTGCCCGCCGACCTCTCTTACCCACTTCTGTCAAAATTAAAAGTTACTTGGTATGGAACACATTTTTCACTTTAGTTGTTAACGGTAGGACCTCGGAACTTGCTTAAAACAACTGACAAAAGTTAGGCCCTTTGATGTTTACATGAATGTTACAAAAGGCGTAACAAAAGGGAAGGGCAATAACTTTACAAGCTTGTAATAAATTTACACGTGTGAATATCACGCGACACCGGGTCACGGAAGTTCGCGTTTTCAATACAACTATGGCAATTTGAGTAATAAATATTAGAGCATTTAATCAAACATGATAGCCTGTAAAGCTGTTAGAAAGCACGACTGGTAATTAACATCCATTGCATAAGTTGATTTGAATAACCTTCACTGTCAGAACAGTTGTAAAAAATTAAATGGGCACGGGATCAAAGCCGTTGATCGACTTTGGTGTCAAAATGAAATATTACTCGATTTACCACGGACCAGGAGAATACTTCCACACATTAAAATTTAGACTCATGTATAGGTTTTATAAAGAAATATAAGTTGAATTTACCTAGACAGATTGAGAAAAACGAGTAACAAATGAGGTCTACTTACATGGTAGATTTATTGTAAGCAAATTGATAGTGAAAACTTTTATTATGAATCTTTGAAAACAATTGATTAATTTATTATACGAAAATAAATTCCCGAAAGTTGTTTGGGGGTCAGATTTTTGTTGTTGTCTTGTTGAAATACAAGGCTTGTTTATAATTGAATACAGTCATCTATAACATTTATTAAGTTAATATTAGTATCATGACAGCAGACAGGTAGTTGTGTGTTTTTAGAAGTTTTTTACTAGATCAATATCGAGAAAATTGGTCTTTTTTCAATGTAAGATAAAGAGCATAAGTCCTCTTTGACATTTCTGTAAAAACTGCCTATAATAAATTCTCAGCAGAAAACTCTGATTTTGTAACAATGTATGCCATTTGATTTTCTATTTACTGTCAATTGCTTTCATTTTACTAATCATTTGAAATACAAATAATTTTCAGAAATTGCAAAATTTTTTGCACATACAGAACTTACTCTCTTAAAAATAATTTGAAGTTGTTGATTCAATTTACCTTGTGAAACTGACATTGTACATTATTATGTTTGTACCACTCCCCCTGTGTGGTGTTGTGGATTAGAATCCTGTCAGGAAGTTAATTTGGATTCCCGTGAGGAAACTATCAGTAAGCTTATAATAGGTTGGTGGTTCTACCTGGTTGCAAGCTTGTGTCAGTAAAGCTTGAGAGTGGCAATACGACCTTGTTTGGATACTCTTTAAATGAAGGGACTAAACTTTGAATTTGGAGTTGTGTGGCATGTTTGCCCTAAATGTGAAAAGACAAAACTAATAGACACTAGATCAGCAGCTACTAAAAACAAAAGCAAAAGTGACTTTAAGCATTTTTTTCAATTATTTTGTTTAAAATTATGTCAAAAATACTTCAAAACTATAAAATCATTGATTTTATGAACAAAAAATCTGTTTTTGGAGTCTTAAAAAAATGTTTGAAAATAAAAATTTTTAACCTAATTTATCATTTTATTTTTATTTTGTGGTCGACTGATAAAAAAATTGAATTTTATTTTTATTTTTATTTATCCCCCCCGACCCAATTTTTTTTAAAAATGTCCCGTAAAACATTTAATAAAAAAATGTTGGCCTAAAGATAAATTAACTGATCTGAAATATTTGTTGTATGAAGATATAAATTATTGAAAAATTCATGTAATTAATCATAATTAAGCATATTCTGTCTGTATTGAATAACATTATGCACAAGACTTACTTAGTATTTCCCAGTGTCACCATGGGTGAGTTAACCATACCCATTCCCAATGGAAAAAATGCTTACTTTTTCCCAATTTTTCAAAAAAAATATTCCAAAGAGAACTTAAATTCTCAATATCAAAACTGACAAATTTGCTGGAGTTCATTCCAGAATGGTAACAGACAGAATCTGATGTTTCCACAAATTCCATTGTTTAATTTTAATGTATTTTTATGCTTTGAATGATAATTTGCACTGGTTTGAATAAATAAACAATCAATTTTAAAAGTACTAGCAAAAGATCATGCAGGAGGTTTCAAAAGGTACCAAATATTTTCCCCACTTAAGCAATTTTACTAGGCAAAAATTCGCAAACAAGGCAAGGTACTTTTCCTAAAATGGCCAGGAAAAGAACTGTAATTTAGATAAATACATGTAGTGATGTGATACATGTATATAGTCACAGCCACAGACACTGTGGAACTCCGATCTAAACAAATTAAAATCCAAATAAAATGTATTTTCTCAATCCCAGCACATATACCTTTCATATAATATATCAATGGAACTCAACCTCGGTATTTTTTAGCAGAAACATCCCTAATTCCCTTGATGTCGCCCCAGCCAGTGTTATATCCTCGGAACTAACTTGTTTCATGTACTACAACTATTACTTAAAATGTATATTTGTAAATCCCATCTAGTGATTTTTTCCCTATATTTTACAGCCGAATAAAGGCTGTTTCCCCTAGCCCAAAATAGGTATATTTTCCCCTAAAAATGCAATTTTTTTCCTGAAATGCCATGTGCACATTCTTCAGCAGAACAATGATGGCTGACTTAAATTGGTTAGTTGGTAAATTTAATTGAAGATGTTCCTTTGATTATATAGCCTCAGGTATGTATCATGCATGTTATATTGAACTGTCACATGTAAGTTGAAAATTTTAAAAAATGTGTGCATAAATTTCATTCTTAGTGAAATATGATTTCAAATTTTCCCCCTTTTCTGATTTATTGATCTATATTTTCCCCTTCAGAAAGCCACAGGTTGTTTAGAAAATTGAAAAATCATTGCCATCACATGTACTGGTAGTCAGACTATTCTCTCCCTTACCAGTTCCTCCCATGACGTCATTCGCTTGTACTTATCTAGTTCTGGCTTCCAAAACTTTATAAGCCGCTATTTAACATTTTTGTTTTTCATCTGATGCGGCATTACGTCATGTCATAGTATATTTATAAACGGGTACCCTAATGACCTTAAGCTAGTACTTATCATATTATATATCTGACATACTGGGAAGTCAAAGGCTGGGACCGCGAAGCGGACCCGGCAATGGACTACATGTGTATATTTAAAATGAAATCAAATAAAAAACAATTAAAAAGTATATACATGTAGTATTTTTACCTATCAATGACATTTCAGACTGTCAGTGCCACCATATTCAATGCAACTCAATGATAATAGGTGGGGTATTCCGATAATGGAACAATCACAACTTTTCGGATTCATACGGGGAAGTCAAAGACCGGGCCCGCGAAGCAGGTCCAGGCTTTGGCTTGCCCGGCTATAGACTACACGTGTATATTTAAAAGAAAATCAAATAAAAAACAATTAAAAAATATATAGAATTCTATACCTAGGCCATCCTTAAAAAAATGTTTGTTTGCAGTAACCCGACCCAGAATTTTCAAGGTGGGTAGGTAGGTCGATTTTTTTTTTTTTTAAATTTTTTTTATTATACTGTACTCCCAAATAAACATGGAATTTCAAAATGCTGGACAATAAATGCTCTGATAATCTGGTAACAATTAATAAACTGATAAATGAATTCTAATTTAATAAGAACTACATTTTATTTCTTCTATTAACCTTTAAAAGAACAAAAACAAAGCACAAGGCATAATTTTCTGATTCAAAAAAAATAATTTCTTATCTTGACCATGAAAAAAATTTTGAGTAGGGGCAAATTTTGTGAGTCGGTCGCGTTACTGCAAACAAACATTTTTTTAAGGATGGCCCTATCAAAGAAATTTTCAGTGTCAGCTCTAGTCGGGCGCCACCATTTACAATATAACTCAATGATAATAGGCGGGTTATTCCGATAACGGAACAAAATCTCAACTTTTCGGATTAATAATAATCGTTGAGGGTTCCGAATGAAAACGGAAGCGGTGCATGTAATACCGAATGACACCTTTAAAACGGAAAAAATGAAAGGATTTTTTTAACGACTTCCACGTTAATAAGCTTTGCTTAATTTCATATTATTAATCGTCGAGTGTTCCGAGTGAAAACGGCTGTGTTGTATAAAATACCGAATGACACCTTGAAAACACCTTGAAAACGGAAAAATGAACTTTTTTTAACTGACTTCTCTGTTCATAGGCTTTGCCTAATTTCTTATAAAAAACTTAATATACGGTTAGCAGTTTTGAAAAACATCTTCATATTTCAAAACAGCTTATACTAAGTTTTTATGATATATATTATAAGTACCTGTCATGGGATTGACAAATATATGAAATGGGTTTTGAATTTGAGGCGTTTTGAGCTCAACACACAAAGTGTCTGTGCCCATGGCAGTAAAACATCTAGAATCAATATTTTACCAATCAGCATTTGACCAGCGAACCTCGCAAGTTTCCACGGTGGTTGTGGATGTTTTGCTCTCCTTGCCTGGAATATGGCCCGGACTCTTTGGTCTTTATTTGCCTCATAAAGATATTCGGGAAGTCTCCACAAGTCACGTATCCATCCGAGAAATAATCCACCTAAAGACATCCACCACACCAACGCTTGTTTATCTCTACCAAGATAAAAATGATGCAGTCCCAACGGTCCACCTAGCACCCAGCATATATACGCAACAATAATATTCGCCATGATACTTCTGACAAACTTGTTTACCACGCGTCCGATAATGAAACAATTCAATTAGGAGCTATCAGGATGTTTATCTAATTTGCATTGCGCATGCTCAGAGTGTCAAAATTGGAAATTTGGATTCTATTTTTAGAAACACGACGTGTAAAGAATTAGTTTCGAATCTTATATTTATTCCTGCATGTAGGCTACTTTGTTTAATTAACTAAAACTTTAAGTGTAATACATTCAGTCAGTATTGTTTCATTTGTGTCTCTGTACCCCCATTTAAATATCCCGTGTCTTGTAAATGCAGTGCTACGGCTTAAGTTGGGTAGTGGATAAAAATAGATTTGAGTTTTCCCAATACCACAATGCAATGTTTTGTTTACAGTTGTGCAGCAACAGAAAACGTGTATCTGTCAGTTGTAAAATGAGTTGAAATTTAGTTTATTGTAAACAAGAAAGTCAATGGATCGACAGAGATTTCATTTAGCAAAAAATCCACAAGATGCAGTTGATAACCTCATCTGGATAAAGGTAAGATAATTGCATGTTAAACTTGTTTTTTGGAATAATTTGACACCATGCAGCTTTGTACATGTAGATATAGATACCAAAATATTTTTTGACCATGTGGAAAATAATACTACAAAACAATAACATTTGCTTTTCAAAACGTTTATTTTTGTGTGTTCACTCAGAATTATTTATAAATGAATTAACAACTGCAATTGGAAGATAGATATATATATCGGCTTTACAAAAACAAGATTAAATATAAGCTTTAAGCTTTGATGCATATAAATGTTATATAGTCCAAAATTATAATATGTATGACAAGCCTACTACTTCGCTTTGCTTTACTACACAGCAAAGCCTTATTAATAGCACTAATAATAGGCTATGTTTATCATTTCAAAGACATTAATTAGACATTGTTTCATTGTTTCACTTAGCAAGTTTAAATATCGTTAATTATAATAGTTTATGTTTAAATATGTAATTTGTATGTATTTTAAAACAGTATTTTTCTGTTAAAGGTCGTTGGTATTGGTAATGCAGGAGTTGGGAAAACATGTCTGATCAAACATTTCTGTGAGAGTAAGGTAAATTAATTTTATTAAAATCAAATGTTATATTTCCATGCCTATAATATGATACATGTACATAATTTCATACAGTCCTTTCATCATCATCATCATCATCATCATCATCATCATCATCATCATAATCATCATCATCATCATCATCATCATCATCACCATTAACCCCTTCACATCATCCTCGTGGTTGTTCTTTTGTTGATGTTAATCATCTTTAAATTGTAAAGCAATGTAGAAAAACATTTCATTATTTAACCATGTTGTTACAGTAAAATACCTTTTTTAAAATTAGAAAGTATTAAAGTATTCTCTTGTGACATGATATTGTTAGAAACAAGTAAAGAAAGAGAAATGTCAACGCTGGAATATAAACTTAAACGAGCATTTTGAAATGGTCATTATGAAGACAATTTTTGTTGAAAGTTAATGAATTCCGAGTGATAATAAAAAGAAAACATTGAAAAAATTAATTATAAGTCATGATGAAACTGTGCAATCAGATTTCAGATTTTACTAGATTAAATGTTAAATTTACGGGGGGGGGGGGGGGGGTTGTCCCAAGAAATCGGGGACTGTTTAGATTTTGAAGGATAAATGTAACGTAGTGCGAAAGAAATTGAAATGGGCTAATCCTAATAGATCAGTTGCAGTTAATGCTGCACTTGCAGCAGCGGGGTACCCACTTACCAAACACATTTTAACTATTAACAATTCTAGTAACAGTATTGTACTATGGTATGCATGATGTGAGCATAGTTTTCGAATCTAGCACCACTGAGAAACGACTTCCTTCTAAGGGAGAAAAAAAACCCGGAAAAGTCTAACGGCGCTCAGCCCGGCGAGTAGGGGAGACGAATGGCTCTCCCGAACTCAGACACGTTAATCCCCAATTGCATTGAAATGTGTTGTTGTCGGGATGTTGCTTCGTGAGTAATACGTCTTCGGCCGCTTCTTCCGTGGAGCTTCTATCCAATCACGGCACGTACTGGGTCTGCAAACCAAACACGCCCATAGTAGTTAATATCATTAGAAATACGAAATGTAGTGAATGTTAATATTTCTCGTATTGCTGAAAATGAAATATGAATATTACGGAATTATGTTGTTTGTATTTTCAGTTCAGTGGAGGGTATCAACCTACTGTAGGTGTTGATTATGGATTTAAAATTCAAAACGTAAAAGGGTATGAGTGTAAGTACTAATTTACAAATATAAATATCTATGTTTTAATTATAGTTTGAACATTATAATTATGTTGTATCATAGTTTGGGGACCTTTCTGTTGAAAATGTGTCAGAGTAAAATCGTATACATATACATGTACATGCACAGTGCGTTAACAGGAGTGCACGTATGAGTTACCCGCACTCAAGAGCATGCCCGTTAATTGGCTCATTTTTGCTGGGGCTTACATATTGAGACGGCAGAGAAAGAGAAAGCGACAGAAATATCATATTCAGATGTTCGTTAATTGGTTCCTTTTTCCAGGGGTTTCATATTGTGACAACAGGGAACGTGTTTTTATGTTTGACTATGATACAAAAGAGAAATAACATCAAAACACTCGGCAATCTGATTAATACTCGTGGGGCTACTACGATGAATATGAGACCATGTCTAAGATTTCAAGATTTTTCAGTTTTTTATTTCAAAAGACATAAACATTTTACAATATCCGTCGCCACGGCACAAACGACATGACGGTCACATTCGAATTATTTATACAGCAACGATATCTTACAGAAGGCATACAACAATGATCTTATACTTGTAAGGCATACAGCAATGATATTATACTTGTAAGGCATACAACAATGATCTTATACTTGTAAGACATACAAAAGTTATCTTATAATTGTAAGGCAATCAACAATGATATTTTACTTGTAAAATATTATACGTCAATTATCTTGTACTTGTAAGACATACAACATTGATATTTTACTTTTTAGACATACAACACAATGATCTTATACTTTTAAGGCATACAACAATGATCTTATACTTTTAAGGCATACAATAATGATCTTATACTTGTTAGACATACAACAATTATCTAATATATATAAGACATACAACAGTGATCCTATACTTGTAAGGCATACAACAGTGAGTTTATACTTGTAAGACATACAACAGTGATCTTATACTTGTAAGACATACGGCAATGATCATATATTTGTAAGACATACAACACTTATTCTATACTTAAAAGGCATACAACAATGATCTAATACATGTAAGACATACAACAATTATCATATACTTGTAAGACATACAACAATGATCATATACTTGTAAGACATACAACAATAATCCTATACTTGTAAGACATACAACAATGATCTTATACTTGTAAAACATACGACAATGATCATATATTTGTAAGACATACAACAATTATTCTATACTTAAAAGGCATACAACAATGATCTTATACATGTAAGACATACAACAATTATCCTATACTTGTAAGACATACAACAATGATCATATACTTGTAAGACATACAACAATAATCCTATACTTGTAAGACATACAACAATGATCTTATACTTGTAAGACATACGACAATGATCATATATTTGTATGACATACAACATTGATGTTTTCTTGTTAGACATACAACAATGATCTTATACTTGTAAGGCATACAACAATGATCTTGTACTTGTAAGACATACAACTATTATCCTATACTTGTAAGACGAACAACAGTTATCTTATAATTGTAGGGCATACAACAATGACCTGATACATGTAAGTCATACAACAGTTATATTATACTTGTAAGATATACAACAACGATCTTATATATGTAAGACATACAACAATGATCTTACACACGTAAGACATACAAAAATGATCTGATACTGGTAAGACATACAACAGTGATATTTTACTTGTAAGTCATACAACAATGATTTTACACTTGTAAGACATACAACAATGATTATATACTTGTAAGGCATGCAACAATGATCTTACACTTGTAAGACATACAACAATGATATTATACATATCAGGCATACACCAATGATCTTGTACTTGTAAGACATACAACAATGATTATATACTTGTAACTCATAACAATGATCTTACACTTTTAAGACATACAACAATGATATTATACATATAAGGCACACAACAATGATCTTGTACTTGTGAGACATACAACAATGATTATATACTTGTAAGACATACAATAATGATCCCATACTTGTAAGACATACAACAGTGATCTTATACTTTTAAGGAATACAACAATGATCTAATACTTGTAAGGCATACAACAGTGATATTTTACTTGTGAGACATACAATAATGATCTTATTATTGTAAGGCATAAAAGAATGATCTTATACATGTAAGGCATACAACAGTTATCTTATACTTGTAAGGAATGCAAAAATGGTCATATACATGTAAGACATACAACAATGATCTTACACTTGTGAGACATACAACAATAATCTTATACTTGTAAGACAAACAGCAACGATCTTAAAGAAGGCATACAACAATGATCTTATACTTGTTATGCATAAAACAATGATCTTATACTTGTAAGACATACAAAAGGTACCTTATACTTGTGAGGCATACAACAGTGATATTTTACTTGTAAGACAAACGTCAATGATCTTATACATGTACTTGTAAGACACACAACATTGATTTCTTTTGTTAGACATACAACAATGATCTTATACATGTACTTGTAAGGCATACAACAACGATATTATACATATAAGACATACAACAATGATAGTATACATATAAGGCATACAACAATGATCTTATTCTTGTAAGACATACAACAATGATAGTATACATATAAGGCATTCAACAATGATCTTTTACATTTAAGACATACAACAATGATCTCATACTTGTTAGACAAACAACAGTGATATTAAGCTTTTAAGGCATACAACAGTGATCTTATACTTGTAAGGCATACATTAGTGATCTTATATTTGTAAGATATACAACAGTGATCATATACTTTTAAGGCATACAACATTGATTTTATACAAAAAGCTTTTTATCTGAAATTTCAATCATTCTGAAAGAATTTCTGATTATAATAAAACTTTTTTTTCTACAATTTTTAGTGCGAGTTCATCTTTGGGACTTATCAGGAGCACCCGAGTATATCGACGTAAGGAATGAGTTGTACGGACAGACGGACGCCGTATTTTTAGTGTTTGATGTCACCAACCAAGCCTCATTTGAAAGCCTAGAAACATGGATAAAAGAGGTCAATAAGTACAGTGGTGGTGTCCAGGAAATTGTTCTTGTTGCTAACAAGGTATGGTTACGTGATTTAAACCATTTTGTTATGTCTTCGAGTGGTTGGTGTTTTGGGTTTTTAGAAAACATTTAAGACATTTAAAGCTTTCAGGACAATCGATTAAATTTTTATAATTTTATCTTTGGTTACGTATTTTTCTTTCGTTAGTTTGAGTGGTAAACTGTTTTTATCAAGTTCTTGTTGATGTTGAGGTATTTATCATTTTCACTTTATTTTTTATAAACGTGTTTTTAGGCCAATGAATGTAGTTTAAAATCGTTACATAGATTCGTGTCCATATTGTCATACGTTTAATCTTGCATGTAAGAAAAGTATCAAGTTATTTCATCTGGTTTATGTTTGGATGTTTCTTTCTTTTAAAGGTAGACACAAAGTCAGGGAAAAGATTAATTTCTACACAAGAGGCGAAGAAATGGGCTGCTAGTCATAAAATAAAGTAAGCTTGCTATATACTTACTGTATATCCTTGTACATATATTATATAACGATATTTCGGAGTGTAGGACAAAAGACAAAAGCCCCCCCCCCCCCCCGGACAAAAGCCCCCCGTCTAAAAATGACAAGATTCATTCTGAATATATTGTGTGACATTCAGTATATTTTGTGTGACATCCAATACTTATATATGGTGTGACATTCTTTATACATTTTGTGACATTCTGTATATATTGTATGACATTTAATAATGCATTGTGAGATATTTAGTATATATTGTGTGGCATTATGTATAGCGGTAAATTGTGTAATACATTGTATATTGTGATATATTTTGTGACATTCAGTATATATTGTGTGACATTCAGTATTGTGTGACAACAAATAATACATTGTTTAACATTCAGTGTATATTTTAATGACACTGGGTAAAAAATAATGTAAACAATGATTGTTTTACATGCCTGAAGTTCAGTACATCGTAATTTCTGATTTTATCGTTGTATTATATTATTTTTTATAAAAAAAATGATGGTTTTGTTTCCAATTATATATTTTCATTTTCTTATTTATATATTTTTCAGTTTGTACGAGGCGAGTGCTGCTACAGGTGATGGTGTTCATAAATTATTTGATGAATTATTAAACAATGCTGTCAATAAACGGAAACAAGCCGGACTTCTTCCTAAAAATTTGTAGTACATGTATATACTTGAAGGATTTAACACAAAGATGACTGGCGTCAATATTGAATTGTATCGCAGTATTGTATGTATTGTATTGTATTGCAGTATTGTATTGTATGGCAAATTGTTTTGTATCGCAACAGGGATGTAAATACATATATTAGCTTGATGACAATTTTGAAAATCTTACGATATATATAAAAGGTTTGTTTGCTGCAATCAAAGTGATGAAAAATGCACCAAAAAATGAATAGCTCATATAAAAAATTTTTAATTTCTTTTTCAAATTAAAGGATAAAAAAAATTCAAAAAACTTTAAAAAAATATTTTCGGGATTTCTTTGAGATTTTAAAAATATAGTCAAAAATGGCTCCGTTACTTATCGGAACTCAAATGAAGCCGAAAAAATGGAAAAATATCCATTTGAATTTCTTAAAAACAAATCAAATTCATACCCAGAATGTTATTGAAAATAGCATTTATGTGCGATTCTTTGCCCAGATTTTGGTCCAATTAAACTTCAAGATCACTTATTTTCTTATACAAATTTACGGTTTCACCCTAACTACTTTCATGTCATCCGGTACAATTTTTTCTAAACAGAACATTAATAGAAATTTAAGAAAAGAAGCTGCATCTTTTAAAAATTTGACAGGAACTTCTTCTAAACCATTACCTTTTTCTGAGATTTGGTTTTGTTTGTTTCATTTTTACGACTTTTCCCAACAGTATTTCAGTCAAATAGGCGGGTAGTTTCCTAACCATCGTTCCTGGAGAGTTACATCAGTACTAGACTACCTTCCTCCGCGCTAAACTACCAAAGCATCTCCCGGGGCTTTTCAGAGTGTAAAGTTTATATTCTTAAGTTCTTTGAATACAAATTACTCAAACACATGCTTTAAGTAGAACTTATTCTTCTATATATTTCTGAATATGACTGTTCCTCAAGAAAGGCAGACTAATAATGTTGGACTATTTCTCAAGAATGGCAGACTCATAATGTTGGACTATTTCTCAAGAAAGGAAAAGCAATAATGTTTGACTATTTCTCAAGAAAAGGAGACAAATAATGTTTGACTATTGGAAGATGGACCAATGATGTAGAATGTAGAGCTATTCCTCAAGAGGGGGAGTTCAATAATGTTGGAATCTCAAGGAAGGGAGGGTAAAATGTTTGAAATTTTCTCAAGAATGGTTATAATCAAGGACTGTTCCTCAAGAAAAAGATAGTAATAATAGAGGACAATTTCTTAAGGAAGGGAGAGCAATTATGTAGGACTATTTCTCAAGAAAGGAAGAACAAAAATGTTGGACTATTTCTCAAGTAAGGGAGAGTAAAACTGTTGGACTATTTCCCAAGGAAGGGAGAAAAATTATGTAGGACCGATTTAACTGAAAGATCGAGACACACACATGCATTCCTCAGATGAATTCCAGTTGTAACAATAGTCAAAACGAGGTAAAATATAGGCGTTGTAAAATATTTCTTTAATTTCAATGTATAACAAGAAGTTTCTTTAAAAAAAGATACTTGTTCCACGTAAAACTGGATACTTGTTCAATACATATAGAAATGTTAGCAATGCTTGCATAACAATGAAATTATAATTTCTTGTAGGGTTATTATAAAAAAACGTGAACTTTTTGAGGTGCTTGTGTTTCTAAACGAACCGGTCGTGTTTCGGTAAGTGCACTCAATTCCAAATGACATTACCTACGCATTTAAGTAGGGAATTCTTTTTGCAAATACTTGATTAATATGCAAAATCTGATATAAAAATATAAACATTATATCATTGAATACAATGATCATATATTAGATACTTATTAAACATCAGTGTACTGAGTGTACTGAGTGTACCTGATATGTTTGGATTTTTTTCTCGAAATGTTCATGTACATCAGAAAACTTACAGGATCGCGAACGCTGTTGGTGGTCTCAGAATCTTTTGTGCAAAATTTATAACTGTGTTAGTTCCTGTGTAAAATAAACTCAGTAAAATCTTATATAAAATAAACTTTTCTCAAGAAAATATTATGAGATCTTAGCTCAGGTTAAAATGATTGAGTTAAACAGAAGTTATATATCTGAGCAATTTAACTAGAACATTAAAGGGCTATCCTGTAGGCTTTTTAACTAACCTTTTTATCTCAATTTAGTTTAAAAGATGAGGGACTTTCACAGCTTGTGACTGGAACAATGTTTTTTTCATGTGTCTTTCCGGAACAAAACTGTACATGTGAAATAATATGTATGGATATATTTATCAAAAGAAGAAAAATGTTTAAACATTGACACTGAATATACAATTAAATTACCATTGAAATACCATGCCAAATAAGTATTTAAGTATATTGTTAAGATCTTTTTAAATCAATAAATATATATCGTAATGGATATTCATTCTATATATTGTTATTGATAATCTATACTTTCTGATATTGTATGGTTTTGGCAGCTACTCAACCTGGTTATAAAAATGTGTTCGATTACTTAAAAAATATTTGCCCTCTCCCGTCTGCGCCATTATACGAGTAAGTATCACCCTTCTATACCTTGCTTTTATGTTAGAATTGATTTTTTCATGCCTCAATAAACTATTGAAAAACATTATGGCATTGTAGTATCTAAACTGTTTTTCCGTTGTAATCCTATATGATGGTATAGCGATAAACAGAATATTGACATGCGTCTTTGTTTTGTATTTAACAATGTATCTCATTATTTTACAATATATTTTATTTCACAGTATTTTTATTTTAAATTGAAGATACAAATTTTATTGATCAGTACAAATTTCTCTCATTTATGTTCAGAGTTTAAGTCTAGAGATCTCTCTCTCTCTCTCTCTCCCTCTCTCTCTCTCTCTCTCTCTCTCTCTCTCTCTCTCTCTCTCTATATATATACATATATATATATACATATATATATGTTTGTGTTGAAAAGTAAACAAGGTTATACAAGGGATGTCCTTTGAAGGCATTGAAATCTGCAGACATAGTTAGATAACGTTGTTTTGTGTTTATGATAGAAGAAGAAAAAGCAAATTCATTACACTTGTTGCACGCGTGTAAAACTTTATATTCTATTAAATGTTTAAGATACTACCACTAACAAACTTGAGGGGCGTATAAATGGATGCGCTTCTCAGTCAGTCCAATAAAATAAATACAAATTTTATTCCGCCTATAAAATATGCCTATATGTACCAGTAACATTCATCTTTAAAACCATTATTGAAAATAATGTCATTCTGTCAAGAGCCAACTAAATGTTTTACTAGTAATGCCACCAAATTATTAATTTCCCATTTTAAGTACATACAATCCATACCTTCCTCTACTGTGTTTTAAATAAACTTTAAGTTTAAAATAACACGTAAATAGATACAATCTGAATAATTAAGTAACTTAAATAACATTTTAAAAAAAAAAATTCTTCCGTTTCATTACAGTTTACAGTTTGTATAACTAATATAGAGTGCGTTATTGTCCGGGTTAAAAGGATCTGGTTTAAAGTCAAGAAACCCGATAGGCCTTGAGGATTAATTACATAACATTCGAACATAATTTTACTAACTATATGCAAGAAACTTTGATATTTATTTCTATTCTTGACCAATTTATTTTCAAAACGTCTTTTGGTTTATTGACGTCACGTCATATGTGTTAGCGTTCATTTTAAGGCTAGTATATAAGACGTGTACGTAATAATACGTATCATCTGTCCGGAAAAGAGTGAAACGTGTTAGATTCAATTTAAACATGACACGTAGCATAGAATATATAGATAAATATAAAATTCAAGGCTCGCCGAATACATTTGTAAGTGTCTATAACGTGTTATTTATGCATGATATAAAAAGCCATTAATATATATCAGTGAATTATCTGTATTATTATATTTGGCTTTGTTAATCTATTTATCAATAGAGTACATGTATAAAAGAAACTGTTGCATATAACGTCCTAAATTTATGTCTGCTTCTGAGAACATTTGTTATCCAGTTCTTTATCATATAATTTTATTTAGTTTCAGAACAATTAATTGCATTATTGTGTGTTTTTTATGTGTGATGGTATTTTATTTCTCATCATGAAAGATGTAGTTGAAGGACATTTTTGTTTGTTGTTTGGTTTTACGCCGCGCCAACGCATTTTATGTCTTATGGCGACATTCCAGCTTCAAGCGGTAAAAGAAGAGTTGCCCTTCAGTGTATCATTTCAGGCACAAGCGGGCACTTGAGTAGACCCATCGATGCTCCGTACCTGACTGGATAGCTTCCTGACATGAAACACAAAAGTTCTCTGGCGGGATTCGCGCCTATATCGACGAGGAACAATTAAGTGATTTGGGGCAAACTACCTTTATCACTTGGCCAAGGACGGCCCCTTGTTTAGTCACAAATGTTACAGTCGATCAGTTAAAGCAAATATAACATTCGCGTAAAACCCTTTACAAAGTATTTTACGAAGATGCGTTAAGTAAGTTTATACGTGTTTATGTTTAAATACTTTTGGCGTCTACGGTTCTGATTTAAAGTAGCTTAAATCATAATAATGATTTTAAAGGGATTATCATTTATTGCTCAATGAAATTAATTTTACACGGTTTCATTACTTGAAAGGTTAAATAAACCATATCAAATACGACTACTGCAATAAACCTTTAAATGTATACGTCTAAACCTGTAAACCTGTAGCAAAGAACTTGTTCTATCTTGATAATGTGTCATATAACACGGTTGGATGTCTATTGTAGGTGTTCTCAAGACGACATTCAAACAGGAAGAGAAAATATGAACTCTTTTTATGCAAAATAATAATCGACAGGTTTAAAATTAATGAACAATTAGTTTTCACTTGTGTTTAAATGTGTCAATTATAATAAAATAATAAAATGGCGGAACAAGTAAGTGGAAAAAGAAAACCAAAAGAAAGAATTGGAAAATCTGCATCACGTGAAAAGGGAATAAAAAGCTCAGTGGCGTCTGTTTATTTAAGTTCTGAGGAGGTAACATTAAGTGACAAGAAGTCAGGGTTGTCATCAGTTTACAAAAGTTCGGAGGAATATTACGAGTGTGATCCTTGTATAACTGTCGGAGATCATGCCGAGGCTGAGGGGTTTTGTACTGATTGTAACGAATATCTTTGCAGTACGTGCTTTCGTAGTCATTCAAGAAGCAGATTATCAAAACATCACGTTTTGCTGAGCAAAGATGACATGCCGAGAAAATCTCCTAAATTTTGCAATCCGTGTAAAGTTGTTGGTGACGAAATCAAGGCAGTCGGTTTCTGTGAAGATTGCTGCGACTTTCTTTGTAGCGATTGTTTCAAAGGCCATCCTAGAAATAAATTTACGAGGCATCACGTGATTGTTGAGGAAGGTGCTGATGTTATATCTTCTATTTCTAAAATGAAGGTAACAGAAAATATGACCAGCGGAGTAAACACGAGCGAAGAATATACTTTCATCCAAGATATCAACGTTAAGTCAGATTCTGACGAAAAGGACTGCTATATTACACGCATGACGTTAGTCTCTGACAATGAACTTGTTCTATGTGATTATAACAATCAATGCTTAAAACTCGTTGATATCAATAAGAACATAATTAAAGACGTTTTAGCATTAAAAGCTAAGGCAAGTGGAATTACAACGATATCAAATGGCCAGATAGCTGTTATATTAGCCAACTGTTGTAAGATAAAGCTAGTAAAAATTCGTAAAAAACTGACGCTAAGTCGTTCAATAAAAACAAATCGTAACTGTGTAGATGTGAAGATGATCA
>NW_026853970.1:0-82414 GCF_026571515.1 Ruditapes philippinarum
AATTTTTTTCCCCAAAAATGGGGGTTTTTTTAAAAAAAAAAAAATTTTTTGGTCCCCAAAAAAAAATGGTTTTTAATTTTTTTTTCCCTTTTTTACGAAAACCCCATTTTACGTATTATGCAATAAAGGTCAGATATATTTTTAGTTATGGCCTTTTTAATAAAAAATCATGGTAAATACAATATATTATGATACATAAATAGTAGCAAAAATCATGTCTACATATACAATTTAAATTGTAACAAATCATGTCACATGTAATAAATAGTAGCAAATCATTTCTATATAGCATAGATACATATAAAAATACCTTCAGATTTACTAAATTACGATAATGCACGTGTTTAAAGTATTCATATTTACTTATGTAGCTTTTCTTTATCATTTTAATGTAAAAAAAAAAATTGTGTGATAAAAAAAGGTTACATAAATTTGAATATAAAATTTACAATAGCGTTACACATGTACAATAGTGGTAGTTTTAAACCGTTGCATTTAAAGGAAGTGTTTACTTAGACTATAAGACTCGATAGAAGTTCTAACAACTCAGCATTACCTTTGAGATATTTCAGTGTAAACAATATAGCGTTACACATGTGCAATAGTGGTAGTTTAACAAAGAGATTAAACCGTTACATTTAAAGGAAATTTTTACTTAAGACAATAAGACTCGATAGAAGTTCTAACGACTCAGCATTACCTTTGAGATATTTCAGTGTAAACAATAGCGTTACACATGTACAATAGTGGTAGTTTTAAACCGTTGCATTTAAAGGAAATGTTTACTTAGACTATAAGACTCGATAGAAGTTCTAACAACTCAGCATTACCTTTGAGATATTTCAGTGTAAACAATATAGCGTTACACATGTGCAATAGTGGTAGTTTAACATAGAGATTAAACCGTTACATTTAAAGGAAATTTTTACTTAAGACTATAAGACTCGATAGAAGTTCTAACGACTCAGCATTACCTTTGAGATATTTCAGTGTAAACAATAGCGTTACACATGTGCAATAGTGGTAGTTTAACCGACAGATTAGATATTACGTACAGTTGTAGTTCATCAAACGATTTCAATATAAGAACATACTATGTGTTAGCGGTAAAAGACTACATATGCCCTTAAATCGCATGTCTTGTCGTTTTTTGTGCCAATGATCTTATTGACAGATAGATAACTTTGAAGTTCCACATCAACAATATAATGTACAAATTACGGTTTAATAAAGAAATTGTCTTCTGTGGCGATTATAAGCTAGTGTAGTACCCACATTTTCGTTGGCACATAAGTTTGAATGCAACTGTCGCGAACAAACAGTTTAAAACTTAGGATTATTGTTAGAACATTATTACTTGCATTTTAATCATTCGATTTATAATTTGCAATATCTTTACAACAACTTTTATGTAGCATTCTAGTTGGAGAAAAGGTGATGCAAATAGAATTGAATCTCCATCTTATTTTCAAGGAAAGACTAGACATTTTGCAAAGGTAACATGCGTATATTTCTTTAAATAAATGCATCATTTTCAGAGTTTTTATTTTCCTCGTCTGTAAAAAAAGTCCATGCATAAAGTGCTTCACACTACGCCGCGCATTCTAATAGGAGAAACGGACATGCAAATCTCACTAGGAAACCCTAGACATGCCTGTAAATATTACATCCGTGAATATCTTAAATAAAGGCATCATTTACGGAGGGTTTACATATTAAGTTTTATGAATGTATTAATACTCAAACATCAATATATAAGTAATGCAGGAAATACAAAATACCCTCAAACGTATTCCATTCTCAAGGCTGTGTGTATTTTGCATTAGAATCAGTCGTTCATCTTACTGCGCTAATTTGTTGACGAATTGAATTGTAGTTTAAACAATCAGACATACGCTTTTACAGTGTCATACTGACACACACAAATATAAGATAAGAAAGGAGTCCATTGTAAAAAAGACTATGATAGTAAACGATAACACAATACAATACAACGAAATACAATATATTGTGTACAATACAATTACAATACAATACGGCATTCACATACCGATCGTAGATACACAGTGGAGGCTTAATTATTGCGCTATCGTTACAGAATACGACATTCACATACCGATCGTAGATACACAGTGGAGGCTTATTGCGCTATCGTTACAGTGGCATACTGACACAAAGAGATACAGATAAAAGACACAAAGGTATACATTGTTAGATAGACAATGACAGTAAATGGTAACACAATGCAATACAATAAAATTAATACATTATACGACATTCACATACTGATTTGTGTTAAATCAGTCTATAACACAGTGGGGCTTAAAATATCGTTCGTTGAAGATTTTGATGAATTGTAGTTTAAACAATCAGACACACGCGTCAACAGTGGCATACTGACACAAAGAGAAGAGGAGGTACATTGTTAGATAGACAATGACAGTAAACGTGACACAATAGAATACAGCTGCAATACAATTACAAAACAATACGACATTCAGATATTGATTGTAGTTAAATAAGTCTAATTCGCGGTTGAGTATAACTTTTTTTAGCTTACCGCGCTATCGTTGAAGATTTTCATGGATTGTAGCTTAAACAGTCAGACACACGCTTTTACAGTGGCATACTGACATGCAGGTGTAACTGAGATTTTGCTACTGTACATTTCATATAGATGTATCGGGGTTTTAACATACAGATTAATTGCATATAGATAACTTCATAAAGAATACGAATTAGACGATATCTTTAAAGATAAATATTTCATGTGTACATTTGTTTACTTTATATTAAATTCCTTTTCACAGCAAATAATGCTAGAAAGACACATTTGATTACAAAGAGAACTTCGCATTCTGTATTCACTTTCACTGAATCATTGAAAGTGAATTCAGTTTCCTCTTAGCATGTCTTTTGTTGAACATTTGCGTAGTACATCGAAGAACTTTAAAAGAAACATAAAACATAACATTTACTCATCAGTTTAAAACATTCATATGAAAATATACATGGAAAAGAGAACGTATGTAGAAAATAAGCAATATTCATATAAAGTTATATAAGTAGAGTATATACGTAAATGTCAGCTGCTACAAGTCAGCATACAGACATGAACAATTGTATCACCGAGGCCATGTAATAATGTTATATATCTTTTTCGAGTCCATATGTGAACAGGCCGTTGGTCACTATCCGCTAGGTATTCAAAAAAGGAGAAGAATGATGAGAAGAAGATTCTCGATTACGTGAGAAAAATCGGCAGTTTTACACCGAGATGCAAATGAGCTATTAAGATACAATAACAATTGATGCATTTAGATAAAATCTAGCAGTTTAAACGATACATCATCATAACATTGTTTACACAGAAACTAAAGGGACGGATAATATATAGTGATTGTGTAGCACACAGATAATTTAATACACTATTACAGTTGTATTTATTACAAAGCCTAAAACTTGGCAGTGACATACTAAAAATTGATTTGTTAACGGTCAAGCAAACAATATGATAAACTAATATAGAACTAAATTAAAAATAAAGAATCAGAGTAAGTGTAGTTGGTTTTATGTCATATATCTTTGACAGTCTTGAAAGTTCTAAATTATTAATTACAGTATGATTTTGACTATAAATACTGTTTCATTATGCTAAGTAGCTAGTCTTGTTTCTGATTTAAGAACTGCATAAATTTGTTAGATTGTATATAACATTGTTTTAAAAAACTAATATCCGCTAAACAGTGACCGAGTGTTATAATACAGCTCTTATTGTCATTTCGCATTGGTTCGGATATCATACTCACAATAAAACGGTTTTATAAAATTCACTAATGAGGACTTACAAAATAACTTTAATCTGAACCAATCACATATCTGGATTTAAACTGGCCTAAAACATAGTTCGATGTCTTGTGTCACAATTTTCGTTGTATCGAGGTTCATGACCTGTATGACCAGCTTAACCTTTTTTGTATCATTATGAACTCGTGTCTTTGATTTGTTTAAACTTGAACTAACAGACGATTAGAAACGTTTTTGCACTCACTTCTTTACGACATATATCCTGTTATTATTCAATAAGAAATACTCACAAAATTGGTCAAGAATTTTCTTTGTATGTTGCAAATGTTTATATTCTGTCATTATTGGCATGAATGTATTGAATCATATGCTATAAATAATGAACTGAATGCTTACATGCTTACTAGAGAGGGTGATCCCTCTGAAGAATAAATCAAAACTAATTTACACGAACATTGAAAACTCCGTTTGATTGAGTATGTACATGAGGGATAATGAAAAAGTGCAACATCCCTCACGCACCCTGAAACCAGCGAGCGGTACTCAATTTGTTTAACACTTTCAAGTGCTCGAGTCAATGATCCCGAAGAACCAGAAAAATATAGCAACACTGAAGTGAACATTTTACAGCTGCCACATGGCACTTTGTACCTGCTGTTGTGATGTATAAAGATCTGGAGAAAGGGCGATCCCTCGGAAGCTTTAACAGCCAGGTAATATTGTTATGTGAGAAATAAAAGTAAAATGTATATTATTTATTTGCTGATTATTTTTTACATACAAATCTGGAAACAAAGTGATCCCTCGGAAGCATTAATCACAACAAAATTACATAAGAATTGCAGACTCGGTTTGATTGAGTCTGTACATGAGGGACAATGAATAAGTGCAACATCCCTCACGCCCCCTAGCACCGGCTTGAGCGGTACTCAATTCTCAACACTTAATAGTGCTGGCATCAATGACCAAGTGAACAGTATAGCAGCTATTAAATTATTTTTCATATCAAATTTTATCAGTATGTTTGTGACATTTCATTAAAATGGATGCCGATTCCCTAACCCCTCTTCTGTTCAATAAAACAGAGGTTTGTGTCAGAGTAACAGTATCATCCCGAGGGGAATACGTTTACCCGAGGTATTGCTAAAATTAGTTTCTAGGCGATGATATTTCTGCTGTTCCTCACAAACCTAAATGTTATTTATGTTATTACCTCGTTAGGACACTCTTTCTATATGCTTGCTTGCTCTTAAAATAGGCACGCACTTGTTGAAGTGAAGCTTAATCAATATGCAATCTAATTGTTTAATTTCTCAATACACTATTGACATTACATTCATTGCGCTTCATTGTAATCATTAATGATGATGTCACCAATTTTCAACAAAAGAACCATTGTCCCAGGTGATTAGCATTATCATTAATGATGATGTCATCAAATTTCAACAAAAGAACCATTGTCCCAGGTGATTAGCATTATCATCAAATTACAAAAGAACCATTGTCCCAGGTGATTAGCATTATCATTCATTTTCAAAAGAACCATTGTCTCGGGTGATTAGCATTATCATTAAGTTTCAAAAGAACCATTGTCTCAGCAGATTAGCATTATCTACTTATTTCGGATTAATTCGGATTAATTATATCATAATCTTGTCTCAATTTCAAAAGAACCATTGTCTCTGGGGATTAGGATTATCTACTTATCTCGGATTAATTCGGATTAATGACGTCACTTCTCATCTCCTGCTCTTCTCCGACAAATCTCCGAAAAATCAAACTCTCATAATGTATATACTACCGACCCCCTCCGAATTAAATAAACCACTTGATATTAGCTATTTATAATCCTGTGATTCAGAGCATTTATATGAAGCAAACCCACAAAAATACATTCTTTTAAACTAAAAGTGTATAAGAATTTCATTTTCAGAATACGTAACAGCTTTTTGACATTGCTTTAATTCAAATTTGTAAATTTAAGGATTCAGGGATCACCAAGTATCCAAATAATTTAAATGCAAGCTTGTTTTTTATGTTCAAAGTATCGAATTTGTTGAATCCAGTTAGACTGGGAATAAATTATTTTAACAATTTAAAAGAAACAATTTAAATATTTATTAAAATGAATGTGAGAATTGTAAGATATACATCATCATATATCTAACAATTAAAGGTCTTACAAAGAAGAATAAACATATAACATTATAATAGATAAAACATAATAATGAAATCATTAGGTCCTACAATGTAAGACATGTATAGTTCAAGATATGCACTAGAGAAAATTTCAATGTCAAAAATCGCAAAGTGTAATAACAAGTCTGAACAAGTAAAAAAGCAATAAAATTCTCAAAATTGTCCGAACAATATAGTTCTAGAGAAACGTATATTTCTTTAATTCATAAAATTTCAATTTGTTACCGACAATGTACTTTCTCAGTTTTGCTCTTGAGATGAATGTGAAAAATCGCAAAGGGTAATTACCCCTAGGTTAAATTCATGAATTCAAGAGATATATGGTTCTAAAACAATGATCTTCTCCTTGATTTAGTCAATCAAAAGATGGTATTCTTCCATTATTCTTTTAGCTATACTCAAGACAAATGATACATTTCTAAGATTAAGGAAACTATAAATTTATTACATTTCGTATTGTATTAAATGTAGTTTTATAAGTACGCAACATGCTACTGTTTAAACACATGCAAAAAAAGCATTAATCTTTGTTTATTTCTCTGCCCTTTTTCCATATCCAAATTGTCTTATTTAAATGATTTGCATCAATGACATTGGTTTGTTTCTATATTAATTATTCGATTATAAATGTCAGAACATATCACTCAAAGGGGAAGAAGCTTAAATCCTGTCTGTTAAGGAATGCAATAATTTACAAATATTTCCGTTCTTAGTATTTTGCTTAAATGACTTTAACGAGATGCATCATAATAATGAGAAACTTTCATTGGGACTAGAAGCTTTGTCACAAATACGAAAATATGAATTGCCAACATTTCTAAATGACACTCAAACATTTATGTTCCATCCGTAAGCTACAGCCGTATGAGTTGTGTTAATGAAGGAAAATTAATGTTTTTTTATTATATGCCCGAAAGAATTTCGGTCATTTTATGTTATAACCCCTGGCTCCGTCCGTCTGTCTGTCCGTCCACCCGGCCGTTCGTTAGTAGGTTTCCGAAGCATAACCTTAACATCAATCAGAGATGTTATATTTCCGATCTTTTAAGATCGTTCAGCACGACACTATTGTTGTGCTTGTGGTATTTTTAGTTTTAACTTTTCGGCATTTTCTAGTTGGGTGGTTCCAATATTCCTACTTGAATAATGTTGAATCACCCTTAGGATATGTTGCCTGTTTTTTAACTTTGTCTTTTGAAGTCTTATCTGTGATATGCAGGCTTCATAACCTCTGATCCCCTTTCAAAATTCCATTTTATTTAGTTCCGCCCATTGTTTTCTCGTTTAGGGCACACGCTTTCTATTACTTGGAGACCATACGCCGCTTTTCATGGAATGGCACGGGAGTGTCACGTTGAAGGTTCCATGATAACCGCCGTATGAACACATCTGCGGATGTTCCTAAATTCTAAATTTCACCATTTCATGTTTAAATGTTGAATTCTGCTTAAGCCGGTGCTAGGGGGCGTGGACGGTAACTTGCACTTTCCAGTACCGTCCATGAACAGGCTCAATCAAACCGAGCCTGCAACATTTTCAATTATGTTGTGTTGGACTTTCTTTAGGGATTCTTGCTTTCTCTATTTTAGTTCCATTTGGCCCACATTATTCAAACTTCATAAGATGATTATCCACATTGAGTGAAAGACTCTTATTGATTTTGGAGTCACAAGGTCAAAGATCAAGGTCACTTTCACCTTAAAACTGAAAACAGTATACGCTCAACAACTTAAGTATTAATCAACCTACAGCTGTACAATTTTATGGAATGAACAGCCATGTCCCATACATGACCCCTATTGATTTTAGGGTCACAAGGTCAAAGGTCATGGTCACAATGATCTTTACACTGAAAATTGTGGTTTTTGGAGCATAACTGAAGTTCCATTTGGCCCACAGTGTTCAATCTTCATAGGATGATTGTAAATATTGTGTAGAAGACCCCTATTAATTTTTGGGTCACAAGGTCAAAGGTCAATGTTACCTTAATACTGAAAACGGTTTTCGCTCAATAACTTTAGTATTAATCAACCTACAGCTGTAATATTTTAAAAAATGAACAGCCATATCCAATACATACAAAGGTCAGGGTCACAAAGACCTTAACACTAAAAATTGCGGTTTCTAGACATAACACAAGTTCCATTTGGCTTACAGTGTTCAAACTTCATAGGATGATTGCCTATATTGAATAAAAAATCTATTTTGGGTCACAAGGTCAATGGTCAATATCAAATGACCTTTATATTGTTTAAAGTTTTACAACTGTCAAACTTCATACATCTGCGGATGTTTCTAAATTCAAAATTTCACCATTTTCGTGTTAAATGTTGAATTCTGCTTAAGCCGGTGCTAGGGGGCGTGGACGGTAACTTGTACATTCCAGTACCGTCCATGAACAGGCTCAATCAAACCGAGCCTGCAACATTTTCAATTTTGACGTGTTGGGCTTTCTTGAGGGATTCTGTTTTTTTCTATTTCATAGGATGATCACTTATATCGAGTACATTTATTATATGCCTGAAAAAATTTGCCTATATTATGTGATACCCCTGGCGTCTTTCTGTATGATGATCCTTACTAAAAAAAACACTTTTCGGGCATATAATGCTC
Organism: Ruditapes philippinarum; assembly: GCF_026571515.1. Taxonomy (NCBI): domain Eukaryota; kingdom Metazoa; phylum Mollusca; class Bivalvia; order Venerida; family Veneridae; genus Ruditapes; species Ruditapes philippinarum. The sequence goes on from NW_026853970.1 coordinate 8,620, forward strand.
CTGTCTAGCAGTGCTCTTGTTGTCAAATCGTCATTGGTTATGTTAATGTAAAGAAATAGTGCAATGCCCTTTCGATTAGTATTAAAAATGAAAAATAAAGATCAACAAAGCGAGGCGACGTTCACAGACCAAAACAACCCCCAACAACCCAGTCAAACCAGCAGAGCACCCAGGAGGCACCGAGACACAAAGGCGTTGGCAAAAAAAAGAACGGAGCGGCTGAAATGCACACCGTTTCTGCTCATAACAGCGCAGTGCGGTTTTGTAAAGTAGTCCGGTTGGCATAACTCCGCTTCATTTCGGTTTACTATTTAGTGTCTACGAAGAAACGACTTGCAATTTAGAGTTTTATCCTTCACTCTTTGGGTTCTGTTTTGGGACATTAGTTAACTGCAAATTTGGAGGTTTTAAACAGTTATAAAGATATTAAGGTAAGTGAATCCGTTAATATTTATGCTATTTTTGTTGGTTATCTTTTATAATATTTTGAATAGCGTTTGAATCTTACCATTTTATCCGGTATGTCTTAATACCGCGGATATGACTTTAAATACCGGATATGACTTATATTTTACAAAGTAATTAGTTTTTTATTATTTTTTCTTGATACGATGTTTTATAATAATAAAATGAATTTACATGCAAAAGTTCGTTAAATTTGGTCCATAAATAAAAAAGTTTTAAGTTATATTCGAATTACGTTCTATAAAAGTCATATCCGTGGCGGACAGGAGATACCGAATATGACTTGTATTTTATAAATTGATTATTTTTTTATGATTTTTTATCTTACTGCTTTTATAAAAAAAAAAAAAACATTTAACATGGCAGGAGTCTAGGTCAGGTCATGGCAGATATGAATTTTTAGGCTACAATGTTTCCTGGACTTTCCTGTACAGGATGGTCTTCATAGAAAAATTGTTAACTTTTTCAATTGATTCCATTAATTGCAAAATAAATAAATCACTGGTAAAGTCCAGGCTGCAATGTAAATATTAAACAAGTGATAAAACAAAAGCTAATTTTACTAGAGTGGGTGGACCAACGCTCGGCGTAAAAATACTATATTTGATATGGCAAATTCAAATCAACGTCAACAAACCTCAATGTTATATGTCCATTTTCAAGACCGATGATATTGTTTTAGATAGCCATTGTGTAAAATTCGCTAATCACATCTAATGATGTGCATGATAAACAAAGAGTGGTTTGCTGAAATTTTACCATAGTTCGGCGTACAATACTACATGATGCAGGATTGTTTTTCGAATAAAATCTCTTTTTTATCTTATGAAGAAAACATATTGAATAAATTGTATTTATGTAACAAACAAATTAGGTTCGTACATTTACAAGTAGACTCTACCCAACTTTTAGTTTAAATTTTACAGCCCCAGAACTCTAGTGTTAAAATATTTTAATAATTTATATGATACGGTTGTTCGTCTGCTATTTGCATTGTCACGTGACTTTACCAGCAGTGAACCACACCAGGATAAGCTACAGTCTCACTAACATCTCGGCAGAGCCCTAGGGTACGACCGGGAACAACCGGAGTACATCCGTTACTCTGTCGGCAACGTCCGGGATGATCCGGGAACACCCGGCATTCGACCCCGGATGAAATAAAATATTTAATATCACCGGGATGATCCGGGAAGGTATAGCTTTGCTGGCTTCATCCTTAGCTCTGCCGGGAACGACCGGGGTTATACCGGGGAAGCACCATAGCTCTGCCGGCACAAACCGGGGATCATCTGGGGTATGATAAGTCCGTAGAGCCCCGGTATATGCCGGCAGAGCCCCGGTCGATCCAGGCAAGCCCTGGAGGATAAAGGTAGAGCTACAGCTGATGCCGGTAGAGCCCCGGCAAAGCCCGGATCATTTCAAAAGAATAACGACAATTTGCGATGATTGCACTTGTTTGTATAAAACCCTTCCCATTTCCCTTCTATCCAGTATTGCATAAGATTTTTCAGAAAATCGTCATGAATTACTATTCTGGAACAATAGATATTATATTTAATAAAAATTATGTATCAATGTTATCATTTTCAGGTGTTTTCAATCCACCAGGGTTCTACCGGGGCTCTGCCTGGATCGACCTGGGCTCTGCCTGGATCAACCAGGGCTCTGCCTGGGTCAACCGAGGCTCTTCCAGCGTCATCCGGCAACAACCGGGGAAGCTCCGGCATGAATCGTAGCTTCACCTGGGCTCTGCCTGGATGATCCAGAGCGCATCCTGGGTGGTTAGTTGGGAACTACCGTAGTGCTGCCGGGGTAAGTGTGACCGCAACAATAATTTCACCCCGGATCATCCCAGTAACTTACTGGGATGGTCCTGGGCTCTGCCGGGAGTAAGTGAGACCGCAGCTATAAAATTATAAAATGGTGAAAGATGTAAATAAAAGCACCAGTGGCCTAAATCGGAGATAACTCAACACATTTTCAGATATTCTAAATAAGATATTTTTTACGCCGAGCATTGGTATGCGCCGAGCATTGGTCCAACCACTCTACAGTATGAGACAAAAATGCAAAAATGTAACTAGACACAAGAATATTTTTGCAATCTATTTTCAATAAAATTGTTATACAACCTCATTTGTCAACAGTTACAGTACAGTACTGTAGCCTTGTCATATACTACCAATAAAATTTATAGGTATTAAATTTCAAGGCTACACTACTGTACTGTAATTGTTGACACATAAGTTTGTATTACAATTTAAGATTGGTAAAATATGTTTAATACCCCTGTACAGTATGCTGCTTTTGAAATAATACAATAAATAGGCTGTTTTTGAAATACAATACCCAAAGAAGGTGTCATCACTATATAAATATTGCAACACATTTATTAATATAATCCTATAATTTATGAAGTTCCATAATAAATCATATTATATTCCCAGTACTCATGAATACCATTACCATATATTGTACAAGGATATTTTTATCATTTATGATCCAGACTTTTTTTGCTGATGAAATATTTTGTGTTGTTTTTTTTGTGATTTTAGGTCATCCAACATAGTTACAGTGAAGATTCTCAACATAGTTCATTACAGTTTTAAAAGTTTTTGAATTTTAAATAGATAACCATCCACATGTTGGAGCCATATTCTTCAAGACCACAATGATAGGTAAGTTTTTATACCTGTTTTACTTTAAAAGAGCAGATAATTTACTATGATTGTATACATATGTTAATAATCATCATGAACTGACCATTCTCAACTCTTTTTATCAAATAATGATAATGATAGATTTCCTGAATTGCAGTTGAAAACAAATTTAACTTGTTATCAATTTAACATTTTTAGAGATGATCATGAGATCTTAAAACTGTAAATTAAAGTTATAGTTTTTCTACTATTTTTTTTTCTTCAATGAAAACAATAATAGTATTATACTTTGACAAGAAATTATACAAACATTAATCATTTTTTAAATCACTTGTAGAACATTATGGCATTTGGAATTTATGTTATTTTTTCTTAAACGGCAGCAAATCTTTTGAAGAATGAGTTGTATGTGTATGAAATGGTACAAATTATAATTAGAATGATTATTCTTTGTTGTTTGGCACAATTGTAAAATTAATTGAGAAAAATCCTAAAAAGATTTTGATAAAACAACAGAATTGCATTCATAAATAGCTGTACAGTTATGTTGTTACTTATTGTTTATACAGTTTATTTTCTGTTCATATTTTTGTTCATTCTTTTCATGTATAGCTTTGTAAACTATACTTTTCTTTTTTATAATATATTTCTCAGATTGTTTATTATGTTATACAGGTTTTTTATTTTTTTCTCTATGTCTACACTTGTTTGTTTGCTACTGAACCTTTCAGTGTGCTTTATGTCATCTAACTGGGTTTATAAATCTATTTTAATCAGCTGTAGTTATAAAGGAAACTGGATAAATAACGAAAAATGTATTTTGGTTCTTAATTTCAATGTCTAATCTTAAAATTTTTTCTTACAATTGTCGTGGTTTGAATGATAGCATGAAGAGGCGTGATGTTTTCAATTTATTCAATACAAAAAAAGCTGATATACTTTGTCTACAAGAAACGCATTTTGTAAAGATGTTGAAAAAAGTCTACTCTGAATGGAATGGTTTATGTTTTTTAGCCATGGAAAATCTAATGCTAAGGGTGTTGCAGTTTTATTCAGAAAAAATTTAAATATCAAAATCAAGTCAATTAACACTGACAATTTTGGAAGTTTCATTATTTTACAAATGCTTTTTGAAACTAGATACTTAACGTTAGTTAATATATATGCTCCAAATACAGATAGTCCAAGCTTTTTTAAAAGTATTTTTGATACTGTAGACTCACTTGAAGACAATAACTCACTTATAATTTGTGGAGATTATAACCTGGTTCAAGACCCAGATCTAGATTATCATAATTATAAATCCAAAACTAATAATATAAAAGCCAGAAATTTTTTATTGGATATTATTAAAGATAAAGATCTTATTGACCCTTTTAGAGAATTACATGGCGAAATTAAAAAATTTACATGGAGGCGTACAAATCCTATACAACAGGGGAGATTAGATTTTTTTCTTTTATCAAATGATTTGTATCAGTATGTAAGAAAATGTGATATTGATGTGAGTTATAAATCAGATCATTCAATAATATTTTTAGATATTTGTTTTTCTCATATTTGTCATGGTAAAGGTTTGTGGAAATTTAACAATGCTTTATTACATGATATTGAATATTTAAAAATTATAAATGAAAAAATTGATGAAATAAAACTTCAATATTGTATACCAGTTTATAATATAGACTATATAATAGATACAAAAAATAAAGACATTAACTTTACAATCAATGATGAACTATTTTTAGAAACACTTTTGATGGAAATAAGAGGTAAAACTATTTCATATAGCTCCTATAAGGTTAAAGAGAAAAATAATTATGAAAAACAAATAATGGAGGAAATATCACTCATAGAACAAAATTTGACAATTGATAATAAAGACAGACTCTTACATTTACAAAATGAATTAAATCAGATAAGACATAATAAAATAAAAGGTTCTATGATTAGGTCAAGGTCACAATGGATTGAATCTGGGGAAAAACCTTCTAATTTTTTTTTGAATTTAGAAAAAAAATACTGTGCTGAAAAAAATATTCCTTTTTTAGAAATGGATAACGGAACATTTATTTATGATCAAAAAGATATACTCACACATACTTGTTGTTTTTATGAAAATCTATATAAAAAATAGAACTTGACTGATGAATCTGTTATTGATAGAGAATTAGGAAATTGTGATATTACTACTCTGACTCATGATGAAATGTTAAAACTAGAAGGTGTTCTTACATATGATGAAGTTTCTTTTACATTGAAAAATATGAAGAATGATAAAAGCCCAGGTTGCGATGGATTTACGGCTAACTTCTTTAAAACCTTTTGGAGTAGAATTGGTCATTTTGTTGTTAGAGCTATAAATTTTGCTTACAGAAATAATACTTTTGGTAGAAATCAAAAACTTGGTATAATAACATGTATTCCAAAAGAAAACAAGCAGAAACATTTTTTGAAAAATTGGAGACCAATAACTTTATTAAATGTAGTCTACAAATTAGCATCAGGTAGTATAGCAAACAGATTAAAAGGTGTTCTAGATATTTTAGTTTCAAAGGATCAGACAGGATTTATAAAGAATAGATATATAGGAGAAAATACTAGATTATTATATGACATAATGAAATTTACAGAAGATAATAATATACCAGGTTTAGCAATGATGATAGATTTTGAAAAAGCATTTGATACTTTATCTTTTACATTTATTGAGAAATGTCTTTCATCTTTTCATTTTGGTCCTATGCTTAAAAAATGGATATCTTTGTTTCTATATAATACAGAAACTTGTGTTATTTTAAATGGGTTTTTATCTAATTTTTTTAAAGTTGAACGAGGCTGTAGACAAGGGGATCCAATTTCCCCATATATCTTCATTTTATGTGCAGAAATATTAGCTATAAAAATTAGGCAAAGTAAAGATATTAAAGGTATTACAATAGACGGTGAGGAATATAAAATTTCACAATTTGCAGATGATACATCACTTTTATTAGATGGTTCAGAAAAATCACTAAATGCTTCTTTAAACTTGTTAAATACATTTTCAGAAATTTCCGGATTAAAAATAAATTTTGACAAAACCAAAGTTATCTGGATAGGCTCTTTAAAATATAGTACTAGATCAATTAAGACAAGATGGAAACTAACATGGGGTGATACACAGTTTAAATTGTTAGGTTTAGTATTCGATGTTGATTTAGAAAAAATGATTAACTTAAACTTTAATGAAAAACTACAGAAAGTAAGAAATAGTATTAGCCACTGGAAAAAGAGAATGTTAACTCCAATTGGAAAAATTACTGTTGTTAAATCAATATTGCTTCCATTATTTACCCATTGTTTTACAAGTTTACCAACACCTAGTACTGTTTATTTGAAGACATTGAATGACTTATTTTATGATTTTATATGGGAGGGCAAGGCAAAAATAAAACAATCAGTAATTACTAAAACATACAAAGAAGGTGGTTTAAATATGACTGACATTAATAGTTATGTTCATAGTTTAAAGATAAAATGGTTTAGAAGGTGTGTTAGTAATAGCAGCAGTAAATGTTATAAGCTAGTGAATACATTGTTTGATATTGGTAAAGTTTTTAACACAGGTAAAATGTTTTGTAAAGTAATTATCAGTAAGATTAAAAATGCTTTCTGGATTGATGTTTTAAAGGCTTATATGATGTTTATTGAAAAACTTTCTATAGATAATATAGAGCAAGTATTACATATGCCACTTTTTTACAATCATAATTTTTTATCTGGGAACAGATATATATTCATTCAGATATTGTATGATAAAGGCATCAGATTTGTGAAAGATATTATTAATGAACAGGGTAATTTTGTAGATTTGAATTATTTAGAACAGGTAACATGTAAACAAGTGAATTTTTTACAATATCATAGTTTAAAACAGGCAATTAAATTTTATATGCAAACGCTAAATATGATGATTTGTAATAACTTGTTTAATGTTCAATACCCTATTATAAGTTGTTATATAAAACCTATTTTGTTCATGAATAGTAATAAGAAATATGTATATGAAACTTTAGTTAAGAATTCAGATTTACCAACAAGTCAAGAAAAGTGGAACACATGCTTTATAGGTGATCACATTAATTGGCATTTAATTTATAGTTATGTTTTCCATTGTACAAAAGATTCATACATTCAGTGGTTCCAAACAAGAATTATTCATAGAATTATTGCTACAAATTCACTTCTGTTTAAAATGAAAATTGTGAACAATAAAATGTGTACTTTTTGTAATTGTTATGAAGAAACACTTTTGCATTTGTTTTGGGAATGTCACAAGATTCAAGGCCTTTTTCAATATCTGAAAGATAACATACATAATTTTGAAGAATGTTTCAACTGTAAATCAGTTATTTTAGGTTCAGAATCTAAAGATTTTAAATATGACATTTTGTTTTTAGAACTAAAAAGATATATTTATTTGTCAAAGAGAAAAAAGGTGCTACCCACATGTATTGGTTTTAAAAATAGTCTTAAATTAGCATGGAATATTTATAAAGATACAAACTTGACAGAAGATGAAAATAATAGATGGCAATTAGTAAGATCTTTAATTGAATAAACTACACTGACATACTGAATAAGATAAATAATTTTAACCTGATAATACCATTCTTAATTAATGTTCTTACATTGTACATATGGTTTTATTATAATGTACTTACTCGAAGGGTATAAAGCTATTTGTGTTGAAATATCTTTATTAAAATGTATAAAATTATACTGATTTCCCCCCATACATACACATCTATAGTATATTGACAAAAATTCATGGTAACTTATACCTCTTCATATATATATATATATATATTATATATATATATATTTTTTTTCAATAACAGGCAGCAAAAATATAGCTTTATACTCAAATTTAGTAATTATTTTAATATTCTGATGTAATGAGGTACTATTATATCTATAAATATGTACTATTATATGTATAAATGTTAAAACATTTGAAATAAATGGGGTTACCCAGTTGGGGCCTGAAAAAAAAAAAAAAAAAAAAGAGATCTTAAAACTATTGTTTTAAAATTTAAAAACTCTGCAGGCCTACTGTAGTAAAAGGAACTAAATTTTATGTTAAAATTAAGAAATAATGCTGCATTGTGATATATTCAAAATACTCTTTCATTTTATATGTATTGAAAATAATGTTAATATTAAAGTATATACTGTATACATAATTTTCAGGACACATAGATATTTTATCTATTTGCTGGTGAATGTACTAAACTATTGTTGGAAATGAGGCAAAATGTGTGACATCTATGTTCTATTGAGCAGTAAAAAGAGGATCAATTTGTATTATCTGTACAGTATTGGTCAAGATAAAAAAAAATTCATTTGGGTAAGTATGTAATGATTTTATCATATCTATATTTATTCAGTATTCCATATTAAATTTCCTTTATTTGATGAAATAAAAAATGAGGTGTCATCATCACAATACATGTATATAATGTAGATTTAGATTATTTTGATCATGCTAAATGCTACATGATATATAGACTTTAATATATTACACAAGAACTTATATGAACCTAATAGCTGTGCAATATCATACAACAATGTACTTTATATCTGTTCAGTCAAATCATCATATACAATTCATTGTTTCATTAAGACTTATTCCAGATTTTTTTTTCAGGATGGCATGTGAGAAGTCAATGACTTGTCTATGTTTGACAGTATGCCAAAAGTGAATTAGTGAAAAAGCTGAATACTGCAGTGGCAGATTCAATAGTATTTTTACTTGATTGTTAAACAAGTTTTGCAAGTTTATAAATCACTTTCTACTCAATAACTGGAGGCATAAGAGTAAACATGATTGATGTTACCTTGTTTGGCTCAAACCCACAAACTGGATGAGAACTTTGCAAGACTAGGTTGCCAAGTACAAAGACATAAGTTAGCTGTCATTTGTGATTTTCCATGTGTTTGCAAGAATATGGTTTTAATATCTGTAGATGTTTCTAAATTCAAAATTTCACTGTTCTCATATTTAAATGTTGAATTCCGCTTAAGCAGGTGCTAGGGGGTTGGGTGGTAACTTACACTTTCCATTACCGTCCATGAACAAACTCAATAAAACCGAGCCTGACACATTGTCAATTTTGTTGTTCTTGGCATTCTTTGGGGATTCTGTTCGTCTATATTTAATAATTGTTTATAGAAATTATTTCAATTAAAGAATATACTTATATGTTAATTTATTCATATTATACAGTTTAAAAAAGACTGAATATGATTACACAGTCAATATCTGTAACTGAAAATATAGTCAGGAAAATAGTGTAAACTCTGAAAGACCTTTAAGGTTATTGTGAATAGAGATATTTAATATGGTTTACTTCTATGAAATGCCATTATTATTTTTAATTATACAGTTTTTATGCCACCGCAGCATCTGTGATGCGGTGGCATATAGCGATTCATCTGTGTGTGTGTTATATAGATTATATAGTGAACTTAAAAAATCTTCTTGTGAAAAACCAATAGTCCAATTTCAACCAAACTTGACAAGTTGTTCAAAGAATTTCATTCCATGCAGAAATCTGCTTGCCATGGCAACCAAAAGGAATTATAAGGATAAATTTAAAAATCTTCTTGTAAAGACCCACAAGGCCTAGAGCATAGATATTTTGCATAAGGCATTGTCTGGTAGACCTCTACCAAGATTGTTCAAATTATAGCCCTGGGGTCAAAATTGGCCCGCCCCAGGGGTCATTGATTTTCACTATATGTACATATAGTAAAAACTTAAAAAACCTTCTTGTCTGAAAGTACAAGGCGTTTGGTATATGATATCATCTATATGTACTCTACCAAAGTTTTCAAATTTTGCCTCTAGTGTCAAAATAAGCCCCGCCCTGGGGATCATAATTTTTTGTGTCGCCTTGAAAAAGGGGACATATAGGGGTTACTTTTGTCGGCGGTGTCGGTGCGGTGTCCCCTTAAGCTTGTCCGGAGCATAAGTCAGTCATTATAAGTATTATAAGTAATTGACTTCAAACTTAGTATGCATGCTTCTTATAATGACCCGAAGTGCAATGCACAAGAACTGGTACTCTGCATTTCTTATTTTTAGAGTTATTGCCCTTAGTTAATTTTCATACTTTATTTTTGTCCGGGCCATTTCTCCTAAAGTATAAAGTCTATGGACTTGAAACTTCATAGGATGATAGATCTCATTAAGAAGAAGTGCAGTGCACAAAAACTGGTACTCTGCACTTCTTAACCTCTAGCAAGATTGTTCAAATTATAGCCCTGAGGTCAAAATTGGCCCTGCCCCTGGGGATCATTGATTTTCAGTCACTGTGTCATAAAGTAAAAAATTTAAAATCTACTTGTCTGAAGGTACTATTCTGATAATAACAATTAGATAGGTAAGTGATCAATGCATTATGGCAATCTGTATAGACACAAAAAAATTGTGTTCCTACATTAATATTTAGTGTCGTGGCTTGGCATTTTTTACAAATGCAATCTTGTTTTGGCATCATTTTTGTTACCACGGCAACCAAAATATACACTTTTTTGTAATCATTGCAATAAGGAATGTATATGTTTTGCATCGTATTAATAATGTATATGCCACCATGTTACAGCTATGAGTTTTATTGAGGACTTACTTAAGTAATGATATTTTTATTTAAGTGGCGGCGTGGCCCAGTGGTTAACGCGTCGGCCTAGTAATCTAAGGATTGCTGACCGCGTGGGTTCAAATTCTGTCAGGGTCAAGTCGTTGTTTCCTTGAGCAAGAAACTTTACATTCATTGCTTAGTACTGGTTGGTTCCAGGAACGGATTCGAGAGTGTTTCAATAAGCTTATAGCTTCCAACACAATCAAACTAAAATAAATTTGTATAAACCAAGTAATGATATTCACCTTAATCACAGAAAACTTACTGACATTCTGAGAATTTAAGACTTAAGTTTATATTCTGTTATTTAAAACATTTTTAAGGGAAGAATGAAAAATCTATTTTTTTCTTTTTCTGAAAGGTCTTAAATCTGGTTGTCTTTAAATACATTAATTTGGTGATGAATTAATCATGTCAAATGCAATAATGATGTATTTGAAGTATTTTTTTTATATTTTTGTTGCCATGGCAACCGATTATTGTTTTATAGTTATTTTATAGTTTTTATATCATTTATTATATATTTCATACATAGATGAATGATAACTTTATATTTTGTTTATTTTATTATTCAAAACTATAGAATAATTTCTAGTTTATATAATTATACCAATAAAAGTTTAAAATGTAATTTTTGTTTTTTATGATGATATCATATAAATTACAATATTTCGTAAAATACCAAGTATCTTTAAAAAATTATTGTTTCCAGCTATTCAACAAATGTTGTTCTACCCCAAACTGGTCATAACTCATTTCTGCCTAGAGTCAATTGAAGAGTGCAACCTGTTTTTTGTAGACGTCTTTATACACTTGACATATCAAATACTAGAGTGCAACCCATTTATGCACATGCATATATACCCAAAATAAATCCTATATAAGAGTGCAACCCGTTTTAGCACACACCTACATACCCTAATGGATTCCGTTTAAGAGTGTAACCCGTTTTTGTACACGCCTGTATACTCAAAAAAGAGTCTATATTAGAGTGCAACCCGTTTTTGTACACATCTATATACACTTGATATATACAATTTAAGAGTGCAACCCGTTTTTGCACACAGATATATACTCTAAAACAGTTAATATAACAGTGTAACCCGTTTTTGTACACATCTATATACACTTGATATATGCACTAAAAGAGTGCAACCCGTTTTTGCACACACCTATATACCCAGTAGAGATTCAATTAAGAGTGTAACCCGTTTTTGTACATACATACATACATATGTTAAATGGGTGCAACCCGTTATTGTGCACACCTACATGACCAAAATAGACTCTACGTAAGAATGTAACCAGTTTTTGCACACATAAATACATAGAATTGATTCAATTAAAGAGTGCAACCCGTTTTTGTACACAACTATATAGCCAAAAAAGATTGTACATCAGACATAGGACTGTAACCCGTTTTTGCACACACCCATATATCCCAAAGAGATTCAATTTAGAGTGTAACCGTTTTTGCACAAACATACATACGTTAAATGGATTCAATTTCAGAGTGCAACCCGTTTTTGTACACATCTACATGACCAAAAAAAGGGTCTACTTAAGAGTGTAACCCGTTTTCGCACACATAAATTCATTGCATTGATTCAATTTAAGAGTGCAACTTGTTTTTGTACACACCTATGTAGCCAAGTAAGAAGGTAACCCGTTTATGCACACACATTTATACCGTAAAGAGATTCAATTCAAGAGTGCAACCCGTTTTTGCACACTTTTAAATACCATAATTAGATTAGATTTAAGAATGCAACCTGTTCTAGTACATACATAAACACGTTAATTAGAAAAAATTAAAGAGTGTAACCCGTTTTTGCATACACATTTACACCTTGAATGGCTTCATTTTAAGAGTGCAGCCCGTTTTTGTACGTATCTATATGGCCACAATAAATTCTTTATAAGACTGTTACCCGTTTTTGCACACACCTACATACCCTAAAAACAATTAATTTAACAGTGTAACCTGTTTTGTACACATCTATATATACTTGAAGCAGGCAATTTAAGAGTGCAACCCGTTATTACACAAGTATAAATACCTTATATGGATTAAATTTAAGAGTGTAACCCGTTTTTGTACACACCTTTATACAGAAGAGATTCAATTCAACAGTGCAACCCGCTTTTGTACACATCTATACCGTATATAGATTAAGTTTAAGAATGCAACCTGTTTTTGTACATATATAAGCACGTTAATTAGAATAAATTTAAGAGTGAACCCCGTTTTTGCAAATACATATATACCTTGAATGGTTTCATTTTAAGAGTGCAATCCTTTTTTGTACGCATCTATATAGCCTGATTAGATTCTTTATAAGAGTGTTACCCGTTTTTGCAAACAACTATATACTCTAAATACAAATAATTTAACAGTGTAACCCGTTTTTGTTCATATCTATATTCACTTGATATATGCACTTTAAGAATGCAACCCGTTTTTGCACACGTACAGACACCTTATATAGATGAAATTTAAGAGTGCAACCCGTTCTTGTACCCACCTATATAGCCTAAAAATGATTATGTATAAGAGATAAGACTGTAACCCGTTTTTGCACACACCTATATACCCCTCCAAAGATATTCTATTAAGAATGCAACCCGTTTTTGTACATACACACATACGTTAAATGGGTTCAATTCCAGAGTGCAACCCGTTATTGTACACACCTACATGGCCAAAGTAGACTCTACGTAAGAGTGTAACCCGTTTTTGCACACACATTAATACATTGAATCGATTCAATTTTAGAGTGCAACCCGTTTTTGTACACACCTATATAGCCCAAAAAGATTGCATATCAGACATAGGACTGTAACCCGTTTTTGCACACACCTATTTACCCGAAAGAGATTCAATTAAAAGTGTAAATCGTTTTTGCACAAACATGCAAACGTTAAATGGATTCAATTTCAGGGTGCAACCCGTTTTTGTACACATCTACATGGCCAGATAAGGGTCTACGTAAGAGTGTAACCCGTTTTTGCACACATAAATACATTGAATCGATTCAATTTAAGAGTGCAACCCGTTTTTGTACACACCTGTATCTAAGATCTAAAAATGTTACCCGTTTTTGCACATACATATATACCTTGAATGGCTTCATTTTTAAGAGTGCAACCCTTTTTTGTACGCATCTATATAGCCGGATTAGATTCTTTATAAGAGTGTTCTACTTTACCCGTTTTTGCAAACAACTATATACTCTAAAAACAAATAATTTAACAGTGTAACCCGTTTTTGTACACATCTATATTCACTTGACATATGCACTTTAAGAATGCAACCCGTTTTTGCACACGTACAGACACCTTATATAGATGAAATTTAAGAGTGCAACCCGTTCTTGTACCCACCTATATAGCCAAACAATGATATGTATAAGAGATAAGATTGTAACCCGTTTCTGCACACACCTATATACCCCTCCGAAGATATTCTATTAAGAATGCAACCCGTTTTTGTACACACCTATATAGCCCAAAAGTATTGCATATCAGACATAGGACTGTAACCCGTTTTTGCACACACCTATTTACCCGAAAGAGATTCAATTAAGAGTGTAACCCGTTTTTGCACAAACATGCAAACGTTCGATGGATTCAATTTCAGGGTGCAACCCGTTTTTGTACACATCTACATGGACAGATAAGGGTCTACGTAAGAGTGTAACCCGTTTTTGCACACAAATACATTGAATCAATTCAATTTAAGAGTGCAACCCGTTTTTGTACACACCTGTATCTAAGATCTAAGAATGTAACCCGTTTTTGCACATACATATATACCTTGAATGGCTTCATTTTTAAGAGTGCAACCCTTTTTTGTACGCATCTATATAGCCGGATTAGATTCTTTATAAGAGTGTTACCCGTTTTTGCAAACAACTATATCCTCTAAAAACAAATAATTTAACAGTGTAACCCGTTTTTGTACACATCTATATTCACTTGACATATGCATTTTAAGAATGCAACCCGTTTTTGCACACGTACAGACACCTTATATAGATTATATATAAAACATAAGACTGTAACCCGTTTTTGCACACACCTATATACCCCAAAGATATTTTATTAAGAGTGTAACCCGTTTTTGTACATACACACACACACATCAAATGGATTCAATTTCAGAGTGCAACCCGTTATTGTACACACCTACATGGCCAAAATAGACTCTACGTAAGAGTGTAACCCGTTTTTGCACACATAAATACATTGAATCGATTCAATTTAAGAGTGCAACCCGTTTTTGCACAAACATGCAAACGTTAAATGGATTCAATTTCAGAGTGCAACCCGTTTTTGCACAAACATGCAAACGTTAAATGGATTCAATTTCAGAGTGCAACCCGTTTTTGTACACATCTACATGGCCAGATAAGGGTCTACGTAAGAGGGTAACCCATTTTTGCACACACACAAATTCATTACATTGATTCAATTTAAGAGTGCAACCTGTTTTTGTACACACCTTTATACCGTAAAGAGATTCAATAAAAGAGTGCAAGCTGTTTTTGTACACATCTATATACACTTGATACATACAATTTAATATTGCAACCCGTTTTTGTACACACCTTCATGGCCAACATAGACTCAATTTTAGAGTGTTACCCGTTTTTGTACATACATATAAACCCTAAAGAGATTAAATTTAAGAGGGCAAACCGTTTTTGTACACACCTTTATGGCCAACATAGACTCAATTTTAGAGTGTAACCCGTTTTTGTACATACATATAAACCCTTAAGAGATTAAATTTAAGAGGGCAACCCGTTTTTGTACACACCTTCATGGCCACTATAGACTCTACATAAGAGTGTAACCCGTTTTTGCACATATAAATACATTAAATTGATTCAATTTAAGAGTGCAACCCGTTTTTGTACACACCTATATAGCCAAAAAAGATTGTTTATTAGAGTGTAACCCGTTTTTGTACACACCTTCATGGCCAACATAGACTCAATTTTAGAGTGTTACCCGTTTTTGTACATACATATAAACCCTAAATAGATTAAATTTAAGAGGCCAACCCGTTTTTGTACACACCTTCATGGCCAACATAGACTCAATTTTAGAGTGTAACCCGTTTTTGTACATACATATAAACCCTAAAGAGATTAAATTTAAGAGGGCAACCCGTTTTTGTACACACCTTCATGGCCAACATAGACTCTACATAAGAGTGTTACCCGTTTTTGCACATATAAATACATTAAATTGATTCAATTTAAGAGTGCAATCCGTCTTTGTTCACACCTATATAGCCAAAAAAGATTGTACTAGTATATATAAGAGTGTCACTCGTTTTTGCAAACACCTTTATACCGTAGAGAGATTCAATTCAAAGTGCAACCCGTTTTTGTACACATCTATATACACTTGATACATACAATTTATGAGTGCAACCCATTTTTGCACACGTATAAATACCTTATATAGATAAAATAAAAGAATGTAACCCATTTTTGTACACATCAATATACCCTTAAGATTTTCAATTTAAGAGTGTAGCCCGTAGAACAATATACCCTAAAGAGATTCAATTGAAGATTGTAACCTGTACACTTGTAACATCTGTGTACATTTCATAAATAGAATTTAAGAGTGAAACCCATTTTTGTACATACATATATACCCTGAAGGGATTCAAATTAGAGAGCAACCCGTTTTTGTACACATCTATATACATTTGATAATTACAATTTAACAGTGTAACCCTTTTTTGTACACACACACACATATATATATCGTAAAGGGATTCAATTAACGAATGTAACCCGTTTTTGCACATACCTATATACCCTTAAGAGATTCACTTTAAGAATGTAACCCGTTTTTGTACACATCAATACACATTTGACAAATACAATTTAAGGGTGTAACCCGTTTTTGCACATACCTTTATACCCTAATGAGATTCAATTTTAGAGTGTAACCCGTTTTTGTACATACATATAAACCCTAAAGAGATTAAATTTAAGAGGGCAACCCGTTTTTGTTCACATCTATATACATTTGATAATTACAAATTAAGAATGTAACCCGTCTTTGTTCACATCTATATACATTTAATAATTACAATTTAAGAGTGTAACCTGTTTTTGCACACATCAATATACCCTAAATAGAATCATTTTATAAGAGCAACGCGTTTTTGTACACATCCATATACATTTATAATTACATTTTACGAATGTAACCCGTTTTTGCACACATCAATATAGCCTTAAGAGATTCAATTTAAGAAATTAACCCGTTTTTGCCCACATCAATAAAGAGATTATAACGGGTTACCCTCTTAAATTGGATCTTTTGTGCGAAAATAGGTTACACTCTTAAATTGTATTTGTCAAATGTGTATAGATATGTACAAATACGGGTTACATTCTTAAATTGTATCTCATTAGGGTATATAGGTATGTGCAAAACGGGTTACATTCTTAAATTCAATCTCTAGGGTATATTGATGTGGGGAAAAATGGGTTACACTGTTAAATTGAATCTCTTTAGGCTATATTAATGTGTCCAAATACGGGTTACATTCTTAAATTGTAATTAACAAGTGTATACAGATGTGTACAAAAACAGGTTACACTCTTAAATTGTAATTATCAAATGTATATACATGTAGATGTGTACAAAAACGGGTTGCCCTCTTAAATTGATTCTTATTAGGGTATATATGTATGTACAAAAACGGGTAACACTCTTAAATTGTATGTATCAAATGTATACATATGTGTACAAAAACATGTTGCCTCTTAAATTGAATCAATGCAATGAATTCGTGTGTGTGCGAAAACGGGTTACACTCTTAAGTAGACCTTTTCTGGCGTTGTAGATGTGTACAAAAACGGGTTGCACTCTGAAATGAATCGATTAAATGTATTTATGTGTGCACAAACGGGTTTCACTCTTACGTAGAGACTATTTTTGGCCATGTAGGTGTGTACAATAACGGATTGCACTCTGAAATTGAGTTCATTTAACGTTTGCATGTTTGTGCAAAAACGGGTTACACTCTTAATTGAATCTCTTTCGGGAAAAAAGGTGTGTGCAAAAACGGGTTACTGTCCTATGTCTGATATGCAATCTTTTATGGCTATATAGGTGTGTACAAGAACGGGTTGCACTCTTAAATTGAATCGATTCAATGTATTTATGTGTGCACAAACGGGTTTCACTCTTACGTAGAGACTATTTTGGCCATGTATGGTGTGTACAATAACGATTGCACTCTGAAATTGAATCCATTTAACGTTTGCATGTTTGTGCAAAAACGGGTTACACTCAAAATTGAAATCTCCCTTTTTCGGGTAATAGGTGTGTGCAATAAACGGGGGTTACAGTCTTATCTCTTATACATAATCATTTTTTGGCTATATAGGTGGGTACAAGAACGGGTTGCACTCTAAATTTCCATCTATATAAGGTGTCTGTACGTGTGCAAAAAACGGGTTGCATTCTTAAAGTGCATATGTCAAGTGAATATAGAAATGTGTACAAAAAACCGGGTAACACTGTTAATTATTTGTGTTTTTAGAGTATATAGTTGTTTTCAAAAAACGGTAATCACTCTTATAAAGAATCTAATCCGGCTATATAGATGCGTACAAAAAAAGGGTTGCACTCTTAAAAAATGAAGGGCCATTCAAGGTATAGTATGTATGTGCAAAAACGGGTTACATTCTTAGATCTTAGATACAGGTGTGTACAAAACGGGTTGCACTCTTAAATTAAATTTTTATTCAATGTATTTTGTGTCAAAAACGGGTTACACTCTTACGAAGACCCTTATCTGGCCATGTAGATGTGTAAAAAAACGGGTTGCACCCTGAAGATTGAATCCATTTAACGTTTGCATGTTTGTGCAAAAACGGGTTTACACTCTTAATTGATTTTCTTTCGGGTAAATAGGTGTGTGCAAAAACGGGTTACAGTCCTATGTATGATATGCCCAATATTTTTGGGCTATATAGGTGTGTTCAAAAATGGTTGCACTCTTAATTGAATCTTTTCGGGTAATAGGTGTGTGCAAAAAACGGGTTACAGTCTTTTTCTTTATACATAATCATTTGTTTGGCTATATAGGTGGATACAAGAACGGGTTGCACTCTTAAATTTCATACTAATATAAGGTGTCTGTACGTGTTGCAAAAACGGGTTGCATTCTTAAGTGCATATGTCAAGTGAATATAGATGTGTTACAAAACGGGTTACACTGTTAAATTATTTGTTTTTAGAGTATATAGTTGTTTGCAAAAACGGTAACACTCTATAAAGAATCTAATCCGGCTATATAGATGCGTACAAAAAAGGGTTGCACTCTTGAGAAAATGAAGCCATTCAAGGTATATATGTATGTCAAAAACGGGTTACATTCTTAGATCTTAGATACAGGTGTGTACAAAACGGGTTGCACTCTTAAATTGAATTGATTCAATGTATTTATGTGTGCAAAAACGGGTTACACTCTTAACGTAGACCCTTATCTGGCCATGTAGATGTGTGACAAAAACGGGTTGCACCCTGAAATTGAATCCATTTAACGTTTGCATGTTTGTGCAAAAACGGGTTACACTCTTAATTGAATCTCTTTTCGGGTAAATAGGTGTGTGCAAAAACGGGTTACAGTCCTATGTCTGATATGCAATATTTTTGGGCTATATAGGTGTGTACTAAAAAACGGGTTGCATTCTTAATAGAATATCTTCGGTAAGAGGGTATATAGGTGTGTGCAAAAACGGGGTTACAAGTCTTATCTCTTTTACATAATCATTGTTGTTTGGCTATATAGGTGGATACAAGAACGGGTTGCACTCTTAAAAATTTCATCTATATAAGGTGTCTGTACGTGTTGCAAAAACGGGTTGCATTCTTAAAGTGCATATATGTCAAGTGAAATATAGATGTGTACAAAAACGGGTTTTACACTGTTAAATTTATTGTTTTTAGAGTATATAGTTGTTTGCAAAACGGGTAACACTCTTATAAAGAATCTAAAAATCCGGCTATATAGATGCGTACAAAAAAGGGTTTGCACTCTTAAAAATGAAGCCATTCAAGGTATATATGTATGTGCAAAAAACGGGTTACATTCTTAGATCTTTGATACAGGGTGTGTACAAAAACGGGTTGCACTCTTAAATTGAATTGATTCAATGTTATTTATGTGTGCAAAAAACGGGTTTACACTCTTACGTAGACCTTATCTGGCCATGTAGATGTGTCAAAAAACGGATTGCACCCTGAAATTGAAATCCATTTAACGTTATTGCAATGTTTGTGCAAAAACGGGTTACACTCTTAAATTGAATCTCTTTCGGGTAAATAGGTGTGTGGGCAAACGGGTTACAGGGTCCCATGTCTGGTATGCAATCTTTTTGGGCTATATAGGTGTGTAACAAAAACGGGTTTTTTTGCACTCTAAATTTGAATCAATTCAATGTAATTTAATTGTGGGTGCAAAAACGGGTTACACTCTTAAACGTAGAGTCTCTAATTTGGCCATGTAGGTCTGTTACAAAAAGCGGGTTGCACTCTGGAATTTGAACCCATTTAACGTGTAATGTGTATGTACAAAAAACGGGTTGCATTCTTAATAGAATATCTTTTGGAGGGTAATATAGGTGTGTGCAAAAACGGGTTACACTTCTTACGTAGAACCCTTTTATCTGGCCATGTAGATGTGTACCAAAAAACGGGGTTTGCACCCTGAAATTGAAAACCATTTAACGTTTGCATGTTTGTGCAAAACCCGATTTACCCACTCTTAATGAAATCTCTTTCGGGTAAATAGGTGTGTGCAAAAACGGGTTACAGTCCTATGTCTGATATGCAATAGTTTTTTGGGCTATATAGGTGTGGTACAAAAACGGGTTGCAACTCTTAATTGGATCTCTTTCCGGGTAAATAGGTGTGTGGCAAAAACAGGTTACAGTCTTATCTCTTATACATAATCAATTTTTTGGCAATATAGGTGGGTACAAGAAACGGGTTGCACTCTTAAATTTCATCTACTATAAGGTGTCTGTACGTGTGCAAAAACGGGAATGCATTCTTAAAGTGCATATGTCAAGTGAATAATATAGATGTGTACCAAAAAACGGGTTTACACTGTTAAATTATTTTTGTTTTTAGAAGTATATAGTTTTGTTTGCAAAAACGGGTAACACTCTTATAAAGAATCTAATCCGGCTATATAGATTGCGTACAAAAAAGGGTTGCACTCTTAAAAATGAAGCCATTCAAGGTATATATGTATGTGCAAAAACGGGTTACATTCTTAGATCTTAGTACAGGTGTGTGCAGAAACGGGTTGCACTCTGAAATTGAATCGATTCAATGTATTTATGTGTGCGCAAAAACGGGTTACACTCTTATGTAGAGTCTACTTTGGTCACATAGCGGTGTGTACAAATAACGAGTTGCACTCTGAAATTGAAACCCATTTAACGTATGTGTTTTATGTAAAAAAAACGGGTTGCATCTTCTTAATAGAATATCTTTGGGGTATATAGGTGTGTGCAAAAAACGGGTTTTTACAGTCTTATTGTCTTATACATAATCATTTTTTGGCTATATAGGTGGATACAAGAACGGGTTTGCACTCTTAAATTTGATCTATATAAGGTGGGTCTGTACGTGTGCAAAAAAGGGTTGCACTTCTTAAATTGCATATGTCAAGTGAAAAATAGATGTGTACAAAGACGGGTTACAACTGTTAAATTATTTGTTTTTAAGAGTATATAGTTGTTTGCAAAAAACGGGTAACACTCTCTATAAAGAAATCTAATCCGGCATATAGATGGCGTACAAAAAAGGGTTGGGCACTCTTAAAAATGAAGCCATGAAGGTATATAAAATTATGTATGTGCAAAAACGGGGGTTACATTCTTAGATCTTAGATACAGGGTGTGTACAAAAACGGGTTGCACTCTGAAATTGAATCCGATTCAAAAATGTATTTAATGTGTGCAAAAACGGGTTACACTCTTATGTAGAGTCTACTTTGGTCATGTAGGTGTGTACAATAACGAAGTTTTGCACTCTGAAATTGAACCCATTTAACCGTATGTGGTGTATGTACAAAAACGGGTTGCACTCATAATAGAATATCTTTTTGGGGTTATATAGGTGTGTGCAAAAAAACGGGTAACAGTCTTATCTCTTATACATAAATCATTTTTGGCTATATAGGTGGATACAAGACGGGTGGCACTCTTAAATTTCCATCTATATAAAAGGTGTCTGTACGTGTGCAAAAACGGGTTGCATTCTTAAAATGCATATGTCAAAGTGAAAATAGATGTGTACAAAAACGGGTTAGCACTGTTAAATTATTTGTTTTAAGAAGTATTATAGTTGTTTGCAAAAACGGGGTAACACTCTTTATAAAGAATCTAATCCGGCTATATAGATGCGTACAAAAAAGGGTTGCACTCTTAAAAATGAAGCCATTTTCAAGGTATACATGTATGTGCAAAAAACGGGTAACATTTTTAGATCTTAGATACAGGTGTGTACAAAAACGGGTTGCACTCTTAAATTGAATCGATTCAATGTATTTTGTGTGTGCAAACACGGGTTACACTCTTACGTAGACCCTTATCTGGCCATGTAGATGTGTACAAAACGGGGTTGCACCCTGAAATTGAATCCATTTTAACGTTTGCATGTTTGTGCAAAAACGGGTTACACTCTTAATTGAATCTCTTTCGGGTAAATAGGTGTGTCCTATGTCTGATATGCAATCTTTTTGGGCTATATAGGTGTGTACAAAAACGGGTTGCATTCTTAGATCTTAGATATAGGTGTGTACAAAAACAGGTTGCACTCTTAAATTAAATGAATGATAATGAATATGTGCAGTATCCCTCAAGCCCCTTAGCACCTGCAGGAGCGGTATTCAATTCTCAGTACTTAAGAGTCCCCTGAAAAGCTGTAAAATATGACAACGCTGAAGTGATGTACGGGCAACTGCTGCCACACACCTAACAGTATTTATGCCTATGCAAACAAAAAAAAAAAACAGGTTGCCCTTTTATATTGTATTTATCAAGTTAAAAAAACGGGTTACCCCTTTCAACTGGATATAATTATGGTATTTATTAATTGAATGTACAACAAATGGGTTGCACTTTTATATATAGAAATCTTTTTTCGATATATAGGGAATGTTCAAAAACGAGTTGAACTCTAAAATGAATCATATATTGCGATATATAATTAAGCTCGTGCAAAAACGGATTTCACTCCTCAATTGTGTACCATATTTGCTATCCAATAAATATCTATATATATAATTACCAAAATTAAACATTTTTTCTTTTCCAAAACAGATGTGAGAAATACATAAAAAAATGTTTAAAAAAAGAAAAAAAAATTTAAAACCCCTTTTTAGGTATTGAACTCACCCCCTAAAAAGTTTCAATTTCAGAATCTTCATCCCCGTAGGTTTAAAGAAAAAAATAGTTTTTTCTAAATAAAAAGAGATTTTGGGTTTTAAAAAAGTTCCGCAAATTTATTGTTTTAAACAATTTCAAAAAAAGCAAAACCAAAAGGGTGATTGATTTAAATTTTCAAGGGATTAAAGGGTTAAACTTAACTAAAAGGACTAAGATTGCTTTAAATTTTTTTTAAATGGGGGAGAAATGATTTTTTCTATCATTTTCTTTTCCCCGGGGTTTTTTTTTCCGTTTGGGCGGAGTTTGCAAAAACGCTCTACACTGTAGTGAGCAAAAACGGGTAGCAAAACAGCCGTCTCCTTTAAAATTATGCCTATGCCTTATTATTGATAAGGAGGCTAAATTTAACACATATGTCTTGAATTGGTTTATATACGACAATAGTAATGCAAATCAAGAGTGGTATCAGTTGACGTCCTTTTAAGTTCGCTATGAAATTTAAAGAAATATTATTTATAATTTCTTGAAAAATTTTGATTTTTAAGATTTTTCTACTTTTCATTCTATGTATATGACAGAATTATTTTAAATTTTGCAAAACATGAACGTTTCAGCATTAAATATGGGAGATAACTTTCACACTTTTGTTTTCAAATATTTAACGTTTAACCTGGGGGCATTTTTGGCGAAGTACGCATTTAAAGTCTATATTCGTTTTATTCTACTTGTTATAAAAATGTAACGTGATTGGCTGCAAGAAAAAAAATAGATTAAACATGTCAGGCGACAATTCTGACACCGATATTTGCAAGTCTTATCTTGCCTGCTGAATTTGTAAAAATAAATCACTTCAAAGCTCCCATTTTTTCGAACTGTTTATCAATCGATAGAAAATTGTACAGAAAGTCAGTCATAAGTACAGTCAGCACGGATGTGCAGCCTGGCATACGCCAGAAGTGTATATAGGTGCAGTGTTGTTAACAGTGATCATATGTACACAACTGCTTTTGATTTAAGGTCATTCAAAGTTTGAATAAATTCTATTCTGTCTGTATACCTATGTAACTAGCATATGCCTTTAAACTTTCATTTATTACATTTTCTCAAGATAGAAAAGTTATCAACGCGATATGTTCACCGAAGTTACAGCTTTTTTTAAATGACACACAGTAACCACATGGAGACCATCCATTCAAAGCCATTTCACATTAACTGACAATATAACGAATATATACGTCTATGAACTCAACAGTTGGTGACATTACAGATTACTTGCCTACATAGGAAATTTGGTCGTACCGAATCTTTTTTTTGTCCTGTAACTGCTTGTCAATAAAAAAATTAAAAAAAATTCGATGCACCTTTCTGTCATCAGAAAAAAATCACAAATGATAGTTTTAAAGTCTTTATTGTGGATAAAGGTACAATACGAATAAAAAAAATAAAAGAGTGAGCTTTATTTTCTGTCAGCAAGTTTCAGAGCATTTTCCATCATCATAGGAAATACATTTCTGCCTACAACGGCAGCATTTATAATATTCTCAAGAAAAGACACACAGGGTACGTGACCTTAAGTTGATGCGTGCATCAATGAAATTTCTAAAATTGTAATCTGATAGCGGCAAAATAATAACACAAATAGTATAAGATAAAACCGGAGGCAAGCATGCTTTAGGTGAAAGGCCGACACAAATTATAAAAAATTCTGATCTGAGATTGATTTTAGTTGAATATTTCTAGAATAAACTTCTCGAAGTGTTGGATTCATCTCAAGTTAATGTGGTAGCTCCACGACATCTTGGTTGCTAAATGAAAAAACGTATACAAATATGTTTTATCACTAAGGGGCTCTTTGGCATGAATTGTGGTCGTCAATTTATACATACCGACTAAGATGCAAAATATTTTGAGACATTTAGCGGCGGTTCGGCAATAGTGCGACATTCAGACGCAAGTCCGACACTTACCGTCGTTGCGGCATATAACGGTACCACATTTTCCACCAATTGCTATTCAGTCAGTACATATTTTCAAATTATCCCTAAAAATTTTTTAGCGGTTTTTCCAGATTAAAAGATGGACAAGTGCATTCAAGATAATTGGCACAGTAAGACTGAATATTCAACCAAATTTAAGTAACTAGGGACTGTCTCTTACGCAAGCAATATTAAAAGTATTATATGGTTTAAATATACTCGTCGGGCGGAATGAACCTCTGTATGAATTTAAATCTACCGCAGTTAAAATATTGTATTTTAGGCAATGTCAGTATAATCTCTTACAGTGGGATATATACTTGTGAAAATATCTGTACTGCAGATAAAAATAGAAATTAACTAAATACTTTTGAAATGATTTAACGAATGTTGAACATTATTTTCGGATTTTTTATAAATCCAAATCGCGAATGTTTAAGCCAATGCAGACTTGATTTAGATGATTTAACTATGAATTTAGATGTAATTTTAATTATGCCATCTATATATAACCTGGTGTTGATTTTTCTAATGGTTTCAATTCAGGATTATGTAGAGTGTAAAAGATATGGCCAGTATTACATGCCACGTGTTAACAAGTAAGTTAGTTTGATATGGACGTACCAAACGCACTTTAGTTTAGTATTTTAATTTGTCTTCGAAATCACATTATTGTTCACTTATTTTTCTTTTTTTTTTTTACATAATTATGTGAATATTATTGACACATTTATTGTTTTCTCTTCATCCATCCAACCGTCTGTCCGTCCGTTCGTTCGTCTTTCCGTTCATCCATCCATCCATACATTCATTCATTCATTCATTCATTCATTCATTCATTCATTCATTCATTCATTCATTCATTCATTCATTCATTTTTATTTATTTATTTATTTATTTCAAAAGGACAATAAGAACAAAGAAAACACGTTAAACTTGCAAATCATAAAAATGCAATGTTATAGGCTAGTAAAATAATTATGTTTGTTTATAAATAAACTTTATACATTACAAAACTCTTCCTAATCTGTCAGATTTATAAGATGGGGCCAAGTACTTGTCAACTTACAATAAGATTATAACTAATTAGACCTATATATGTGTTGATAATGAGACTGTAGATGTTTAAGTAATCACAGTTGATAAATCAAACATTCAATTACAATGCTTATTGCCCTTGTGCGAAAAGACAATAATATCAGTAATAAGATTTAAGTGGCAATACGATTTAAGCGCTCTTTAAGCGATCTATAATATAAGAACATATACAAAAATACAAACTTATCAAAGATAAAGATAAACAATTGTGGTTTCGAGTTACAAACGCGTTTAAGAACAAGTATGAATTACTTACAACGACGTGTCTAACGAATTATTATTGTATGTAAATTGCCTTAAAATCTATGAAAATTTGTTTAAAAATCATGCATTTTTACCAAAAAAAAATTTGTTGATGGTGAATTTATCAACTTTTTCTCACAAATTGGTGATAAAGCAGAATATATATGTATATTTCTTCACCTGTAAAAGAAGAACGTACGAAGCTTGTACTTTTAATGCTTTATAACAATAATATTTAACACTGATCTTTCACTCAAGTATTTAATTAAATCATTAAAGGAAGCAATACGTCAAATTATACATATGGTGTTAGCGTTTTGTCCTTATAACCCATAGTCAATGTTGACCATAATCTAGCTCCTAAAAATACAGTTTTTATAGAATGTTTATGCTTTATAACGTTTTGACTGTGGAATAACGTTAAGTAAACACTAAACAGGTGTTCTTCTTCATAATGGCAGAACTATTATATTTTAGTTCATAAATTTTGTAAACAGTATGATAACAAGACAAAACAAGCATTGGTTTGCCTGATAGAATTAATTATGAGATGTAAAATATGTTTAATGTTTAACCCCAAGGTATAAAGGTCCTTTTGAAAGTTTCATATCTTCATTCATTACATAAATAATTAAAGATCATGAATTTAAACAAACAAATTGTAAATTCCGAGCCAACAATATTTTTCATATCATTTAACGACCTTGTTAAACAGTCGTTGAATGTGTTATGTATATATGGTGGATAATTCACGCCTTGTCATATTTTCGCTTTTTAAGGGGCATCCTTGGCCGTTGACTTCAAACCCCTTCCCCCTCGCCGCTTTGGGTTCAAATCTTTCATGTGAGGAAGCTAGCTTACGGAACGTAGTTGGTTCTACTCAGCTGCCCGTTCGTGCCTGAAATAATGCACAGATGCACACCAAGGGCACCTAAGGTCTTCCTCCACCAGTAAAGCTGGATAGACGCATGAGGATCTATACTGAGTTGGTGCACCAAAAAAAGAAACTAAGTTTTTATTGTAATTGTTCAGCAAATGCTTTGAATTCACTGCAGATCCTGTTTAAGACTTATCCAGGGCACATATTTTTAGAAATATATTTCTATCGGATAAAGTATTGCTCTTATTTTATTACTTTGACAACAAGTTTCCGAAATAATTTACAAAAATTATAGCATTGTCAAAAGTATAGATAGTTTTATTGCTTCAGAAAAAAAATATCGTTGACTGTCGCTGATGTCAGGCAGTTTTTAGTTTCTCGTTTCCATTTTAATACCATATATCTACATTTGATAACTCTGAAAAGCGTTAAGTGCTGTATGACTTTAAAGTATTTATGTGGGAGTTAGGAGCCTTGTAAATTCAATATACGACCAAGTAATCTTATATATATACAAACTGATTTATATTATTCGAAAAATCCGAATTTGTTTTGAATTTGCGATTATATAAATATTGACGAATAAGGTAGAATAGATATGGTTAGGGACGCTAGTCTTGTTGATAATGCAGAAACTATTTAAAAACGTATTGCTATATTATTTTGTGATAATTATTCTTAGTTTGGGGAATAGTGTGACATATAGACAAAGTGCATTGCAAAGGTCAAAGTAAATTAAAACTTTTCTTGATTCAATTTTGTTTGCCCTTTTCTAACTAAACATCGATTTTTATCTTTATTTTCACATTAATAAATATTATGATTATCATTATCTTGACATTAGTTGGTTGGTTGGTTGATTAGTTAGTTAGTTAGTTGGTAAGTAAGTAAGGAAGTTAGATACTTGGTTGGTTGGATGGTTGGTTAGCTGGCAGGCTGGTTGGCTGGTTTGTTGGATGGATGGATCGTTCGTAAGTAGGAAAGAGTGAGTGAGTGAGTGAGTGAGTGAGTTGAGTTGAGTGAGTGAGTGAGTGAGTGAGTGAGTGAGTGAGTGAGTGAGTGAGTGAGTGAGTGAGTGAGTGAGTGAGTGAGTGAGTGAGTGAGTGAGTGAGTGAGTGAGTGATATAACTTTATATTATATATAGTGGTGAACTGATACTACTCCCCACCATACCAACACCACACTACACTACACCACACTGTACTGTTATATACTATATGCATGTTTAACAATACACCATGACACTAATGCCATGATTTGATGCCCTCAAAATCTATATGGTATCTGCAATTAAGTGGTGGCAAAGTATGTTGTCATGTTTTTTTATACATAAAAAGCCTTCACACAAACATGCACGCATGCACACACACCAGAAAATAAGCTCGCAGTGTGTTTAGGAGATATTGTTAATAAATTTTTCTGGTGCTTTTGTTTGGTTGTATGTTCGTTCATGTGTTTATTTGCTTGATTATTGTTGTTTTAACTCTATTCATATCTAGCATAAATGTACTCACACAATATGGTAATTCTAAAAAAAAAGATGCGTGATGGTTACTCATGGTTACTTATGTTCATTATCCCTAAACATATAAACATGTCATATGATCGTTCGTCTGTCAGTCCGTAAGTCGTCGACATGATGCTATTAACCATGAGAATTTTAATTCAAATACAGCACTTAAACAGATTGATAAACACTCTAAACTAACCAAACGATTCAAAAAAGAATCAAAAACCAAGAAAAATCGGAAAGTTAAAAATAAACGGTTGTGTATATTGTAAAGGATATATTAACGTTTTTCTTAGGTGGGTGTTTGTGACCAAATGAAATAAATAAAACACTTCAAATCGTATGTAAATAAAGGCGTAAACTTAGAGCTTAAAGTACATATGTTTGATAGGAAAAGTAAATCCTCAATACTCACTACTTCTTTCAGATTTAATGTCAGAGATTACCTATAATACATACAATATAAGCAAGCGCATCAAATTAACCCTAAGCAAGATGAATATCCGAAAGAAACTTCACTGAGGACCAAAAAACCTAAAAAAAAAACATTAAAAAAATTGAATGTCTTGAAAGAACAACTGGGGCACTCAAAACAGAAATAAATGCAAAAAATGATTGAGAAGTATACTGAGAAATAAATTAAATATCGTATTTCATGCTAATCTTAGCCTGATTTGAGTGAAAACGTTGCAACGCTTTTCAATTCGGAGTCAGAGTCCACAATTAGAATAATTATTCTTGGAAAACAGAGTGAGCTAATGATAAGTTATTTAGCAAGACCTAAATCTTAATGTAAACATTAATCTTGAAAAATTATTTCCAGTCGTGTCATGTCAAATTACATCAGTTCAGTCCCTTAAAATGCACTTATTCACCTTTTATTCTGAAGAAAAAAAAGAAACATCGATCATTTTGGGTGAAATTGTGGAATTCCAAAAAAGTGCTGACTGAATTAGTAGCAAAAGGTGCTGATCTTGGTCTGCACTGGTCGTAGGGGTAGATTCAGTTGCCTCCATCAGGAAAATGGTTGAGTACAAGATAAATTGTAGATACAATTGGTGGCGCAAGACGAAAAAGAATTATGACGTTTTGCAAAAGGCCCATGCGTTTAATCAATTTATGATTGCAGGTGTCGGGTCATAAAATAGTTGTTGCATTTTGTGTTGCAGTACATTAAATGATGTTCTGCCTTTGCTTGGCATTGGTTTAAAGCAGATTTGAGTTTTTTTTTGTGTTTGTGAAAATAAACAAGAGTTGTTTGTCTTCTTTGTTTTTTTGTTACGGGTGGAACAACTGTTATGTGCTATCAAAAGTACTTAATATTTTCTTATTCTTGTATTATTTAAGATTCTGACGGATTCTAGTAAGCAATGGCAAGGGATTTGTACGGGGTAAATTTTCATTTATTGTGAAATTCGTATATTTATCCGATAGATGATTGCTCATTTATTATTTAAATTTACATTTTGGAAAGAGTTAACGTATTTTTTATTAGGTCTATGTAAACAAAATGGTATGAAATATTCTAAAGTAACACACATGTTCCGAAAAACCAATTATTATATAAGCGAATACATTTTTTATTTCATTCATAGACAGACCAGACGTTTTGACGTGAGATGATTTTTAAAATTGCAAGGTAATCAATTTTTTCTAGGTTATGTTAATGGCTGTGCGCCAACTCACAAACGCATTATAAGTTGAAGTTAGTTATTTGACATTTTCTGGTCGTTTAAAGCAACATCATACTTAATAGCTGTTATTGTTATGATGAATTAGAATCAACAAATATGTTTAAGTGACCGAATGAAATTATTTGAAATAGAATAATAAGTTCATCTTGATTAACCCATGAATTGCATGAAATATGTTATGTAACACAGAAATAGTTTTTTGTTTTTGTTGTTTTTTTTTTGTTCTTTAGAGACAGATGATGATATATAAAAAAAATCGTACTTGATTAATTGTAAATATTATTTTCTACGTGCTCTAAGAACGCGTTTTTTACACGCATCACATAATCACATTTTCATGTAGTTGGAAAACCCGTTTTCAGTGTCCATCAGGATTGAGTTACCTCATTTAGTATCGCAAAAGTGGTAGTTGCTCTTTGGACTTTGGAGGAAATAAAATCATGTCGGATATGTGTGATCTTTAAATTTGAAAAGAGTATATTTTTTGGGCATCCGAAATAAGCGAAATAAATAAGTTAAGATTTTTGTTTTGTTTTCTTTGTTGTTTGTCTTTTATCATGTTTTTATTTTAATTTATTAGTTTCATATGTCTCTGTGATTTGTTCGCCATTGATGCTTCGTAATATTCAACATATGAATTCATGCGAATAACGAACTGAGTCCCCTGGTCGACGTAGTGTGCGGGGTGATACCATTTGGTTAAATTCATTTATCTTGTCATATATTGTTACTTTTATTCTGAAAAAAAAAACTTTAGATAAAAATTTTTAATAAAAATAAAACTAGTTTGCGTGACTAGCGCAGTAAGGGCTTTTTGCATATTTGGACATTTATTTGGTAATTTACGTGGATTGAAATTGTTGTTTGCAATATGTAAATTACTTTCTTTCTTCACTTGCAAATATTTTACCTTTCAGTTACATTTTCTTTTTAAAATTTTCATGAAAATTAGCATGAGTCTGGAGGTTTCCTGATTTAACATACTTTGTTCACCTAATTTCCGCCAACAGAAATATTCTTAACCAGTGAAACTAAATTAAATAGACTTGTCTCAAACCATCATTTATCAGTAACAACAAGTATAGATGTCAGCTGACTTATTGTCAATATTAATACTGCGATTCTATTTAACGAAACGTATAGTTTTATTGCCTGTCAACAGTCTTACTTTTTTCCCTTTTACTACTCGTTCGTGTATAGTCCTTTATCATAACCCCTCGAGCATGGACACGAATGTCAGGTATTGTAAAACACTTTAGACCTTTTTAGGTGTGAACATTCTATTCAATTGCATAACTCTATTTCTTTTTTACTAATTTGATAAGTATATAGGATCTCCAAAATAGTTATAAATCAGAGCGGGCGCTGTGGTGCAGTGGTAACACTGTCTGACTACATGTCTAGGGGTTGCGTGTTCGATCCCCCGCTACTCCACTAAAATACTAACAATCTTTCATATAGAAATAATAATATTATTTAATAAAAACTACTGACATACTGATCTGACACACAGGACACTACTCACACACTGACACACAGGACACTACTAACACTCTGACCAGAAACACAGGACACTACTCACACACTGACACACATGAAACTACTCACACACTTACCTGACACACAGGACATTACTAACACTCTGACCAGACACAAAGGACACTACTCACACACTGACACAAAGGACACTACTCACACACTGACACACAAGGCACTACTCACACACTGACCTGACATACAGGACACTATTCACACACTGACACACAAGACACTAATAACACTCTAACCAGACACATAGGTCACTACTTACACACTGACATACCGGACACTACTGACACACTACTCACAGGACACTACTGACACACAGGACACAACAAAGCAAGCAGCGAACATGTCACACACTGACATACAGGGGACTTATACTGACCTAAAACACACAATATTTACAGCTTACATGACGCACTGTCCACTCAAACACTGATCTGACAAACAAAACAATACTGATACAGCGGGATTACTACTCACACACTGACACATGACACTGCTCACATAGCTAACAAGGCACTACACACACATAACTAATCAAACACTGACACAGGACACTACGAACTCAGCTGACATGACAAACATGACACTACTCACAAAATGACTTGACACACAGGACACTACTCAAACACTGGCACACAGGATACTACTGACACACACACAGAGAACTACTCAAACAACCAGAGCACACTACTCAAAAACTGACCTGGCAAACAGAACTGGACACTACTCACAGCACACAGCTAACATGACGCACAAGACACTACTGACACATTGGTCACTACTCAAACACAGTAAAAACAGCATCAACCAACTGAAACCCTTTGTCGACGTAGGGAGACGGGGTGGTAGAATTCATTCATCTTGTCGTATAATGTTAAAGTTCGAATTACCAACTAGGGATTCGCGTGAAAAAAACCAAATAGGTTCCCTCCGTTCTATGATTTAAACTGTATGATGTGTATATTACCAACTACCGATTATTCGAACATTCAACTACCAACTACCTATCAAAGTGACGCTCATAATATTTTCAAGGACTTCTTTATTAACAGAAACAGTGTTACTAGGGTAATAAAAATAAACAACCAAAACATTAATAACTCAGTTAACGTAGGCTTTTGATCATGGTTTACAGCAAGAAATACCCATCAATATTTCAATAAATGTCTTACAGTATTTTCGTATTTTATGGTGATATACATGATTAACGTTAAAGATGCAAATCTATACAGCATTACAAACATATCATAAGACAGATAAAAGGGTTAATGTCATATTCCAATCAGTGATAATGATCAGTCTTTGATGAAAACATTATCATACAAAAAGAATATATTTGCTCATTTTCCCCTGCACATATCGACCGAAAGAGGATTTCATATCATGGTGGCGTCTGCCCGTTAACATGGTTATAGTCAATATATAAGCCAAAACATAGATATATAGCTTGAAGTTTAATCACGTTAAAGGTTAAAATGTGAATTTTTATACCTTCTTTAGAAAAAGCAGATATGCGTTAATTCTGTAAGTGTTGTTGTTGTTGTTGTTAGTGTTGTTTAGAGCTTATCTGTTGTTTATCACTTGAAGAAAATAACACTGAATACATACTATTTTGAGATAAATGTGGCAAAGTGTACACAAAGTGGTATTTTGACTTCCAATACAATTTACTAAATAATTATGAAGTATACTATCTGTCAAAACGTAAAAGAATCTAAATATGAGTCATGTGTATAGCCAATTAGTATCTTTTTGAATTATGTGAGAGGGCAACACAATAAAAACTTTTAAAAAAAACTGAAAGCATTTTAAGGCTCAGTGATGCTATAAATAAAATTATCACAAGTCATATTATCGTCCTTGTTTGGTTCATTAACGGGCAACATAAAATATATCCGAAGCAAAGTTAATCCGATATGTTTTAAAGTTCCATTACGAAGACATTTTATAGTTTATGGGCGTATCAAAAGATACACAAAATACTTTAAAGCTATTCAGAAATAGATCAAAGTAAGAAAAAAAGGTCGCGAACGTCTCATATTTGTTACTCATTTATTTTACATAGATAGCTTTCCGGAGTTTTAAGGTAAGAAATAAAATCTTCTTAATAGTACAAAATATGTAATTTTTATGCATTTGAAGAAGTGTGATACTTCGTCAAAACATTCATGTTCTTTTTATGAGCATTTGATAAGCTCAGGACTTCCGTAGCTAAGTAGTTAAGGTGGTTGACTTCAACTCCGCTAAGGGTTCGAATCCCGTCAGAGACTTCAGATTATGTCATATGAACTAGCTAATGGAACGTCGGTGGTTCTACTGAGATTACCGCTCGAACCTGAAATAATACACGGAGTTTCTTCCTCCACCAGTAAAGATGGAAAGTTTTGCTATATGACCTTTCCTGTGTCAGTGTGGCTGAAACAAAAGACCCCCCCCCACCCAAGAAAAGAGAGAAAAAAAATATTTAAAAAAATCGTTTCAAGATAAAAATACAAGAAAGCCTTATAAAAATTGCAGTGAAAGTAAAACTCGTATGCAAATTAAGAATAAATCTCTATAGCCATATCATTACGTGACGTTATAGCATATGCAATTTAAATATATAAATAATATTGATTTTTTTTAATTTAGGCAACGTCTATAAACATGAATCAATATTTAAATTCATTTTACATTTCAGTAGCTTGTTTTTTTTATCTTTTTAATCACTTCTTCTTTACGCTCATTACGTTACGAGCGTTTTTAATCGTTCAAGTATTGTGTTTAATTTTGCTCCGTTGTGGCGTTAGAATTTTGCAAACTCTGCGGAAACAGCGTGTAACATAACTCTAAAAACGTCTGTTAAGTATACATCATATTAACCAAAATACTTTAACTAACTTTATTAAATACATTTGCAGGGTAGCTGCAAATTTTTTTTACATATTTATGTTTTTCCGTGAAAAAAAAGTTGAAACAGTACAAATCAGCAAGACAACACTATAACAGAAAGATGAGTTGCTTTTTTGCAGCCTTTTTCTTAAAGAAAAATTCGACATTTTTGTTATAAGGTTATGCATTCGTGTACTATTTATTATGGTGAATTGTTTTGTAAATTTAAGAGGAATTTTAACACTGGTTTTTATTTCATTGTTTATGATTCTTTATTGAGACATGAAATTTTCCTCTTCAAGAAAAAAAAGAAGAAAGTGTATAAAAGATACGTATAATGTACTTATTACCCTATTTTCTCCTTTGGTATTTTTTTCTCGGTATAAGATAACGCCATAACGCCAACGCCAATGTCTTTAGAAACTGCAGAACATTCAATTTTTAGATTTCACATGTTATGCAACTCTCCGTACAGGAGTATCCTGCCTTTGCACATTGACTCTTGACCCGCTTCCGACTTTCACACAGTCACTTACTGAAACACACAATCAGTAATGAAACAAAAAAAGAATAATAAATAAAAACCAATTTCATACAAATTTCAGCAGTCGCTGCTGTAAAACAGTTTCCCAGAGATCCCAAGGCTTCACTTGTTATCTATTTCTTCAGTCTCATTAATTTCGTTCATCGCAAAGTAGTTTCGGAAAAAAAATTGTCATTTTGAATTCGAGAAGTATACAATACAAAATGTAATACCAACAAATTAGAGCGACGTTCACTTAATGCAGCCCGAAACAACCCATGTCTAACAGAACAAATTGATTGGGCGCCCAGCAGGGCAACCAACATAAACAGGAGGGAAAAGCACGCGGGCGGTACAGGGGAGGGGGCAGCGTTCCAATTACTTCTGATAATTAACAATAAAACTAGGAGGACAATTATTAGAAATTAAAAGAGCATAGTTACGAATGTAAAGTACTGATGCGAGAATTTCACGGAAAACATGCATACAAAAACATGGATTCAATTTTTATCTGCGTTTATTCATTTGATGTTAATGTAAAGCAATTTGTATTTGTTTATTTTATCAAGGCCACATATACTCATGGCCGGACTTTTTATTTCATTAATTAATGTTTATTATCTCGAGGGGAGGAGAAAAGATGTCTTATTATCACAGGTATTCATTCCAAACTATTTACTTAACCCAATTAAAGTTTAAAGCTATCTCTAAGGAATATTATAGTATTATAATGTTTAAATATACACATGTCGAATCTCAACGGAAAGAAATGAACTTCCATAGGATATTATATCTACCGCTGTTGGATTTAATTATTATAGGCAAATTTCTTCTAATATCTTACACTGGAATATTAGTGGGCTAGACTAGTGATTGTGGAGCTATGCACTTCTTTATTACAGATTTGCGAATATTCAGAGATATTTGTAAATGTAGTAAAGGACTAACAAATGCTAGACAGAATAGATGAAATCCGAAGTATAAACTTGATTTCTAAATCTTAACTTAAATGTGATTGCAATTAATCAATTAATTAATTCAACAATGGATTTAAATATATTTACGAAACAGTCAACTGCTAAAGGAATTGTGTTATTTTTGCTGGTTGTAACAATTGTGGAGTTTGTAGACACAAGAAGATATGGCCAAAATTACATGCATTCTGTTTATCGGTAAGATTATTTCATCATCATCATCATTATTATTTCTTTTAATCTTCATACATTTTGTTAAATATACTAATTTTATTATGTTGTTTTACTCGTATATAATTGTATATGAAATAAATGGTTTTAAACCAAATAAATATAGGTCTTTGATATAGTAAATGTTGGATATTGGCAAAAGGTCTATTTAGTTTCACTGAAATGTAATCAAGGAATATTACATCATGAACAAATAGAGTAATTATTAGTTTAACATTTTCAACACAAAACCTAAGCCTATGTGTGAATAGTTAACGTTTACATGTTAATTGTTTGAATGAGATTCCTACTAAAGACCAAATACTTGTCAACTTACAAAAAGATAAAACTAATTAAGCATGATTTAATGGTTTCTTGATAAAGATAACGGTAAATACATTTAGTCACGACAGAGGATTTGTTGATGCATTGAAACATTGATAATAAACATGAGTTGTTTCATTAAAATAATGCATTTAGAACTATGATATGGAATACAAATTCAATATGATTGATTACACCTTATGCTTAACTAATTGAGCAGGTACGCTACACAAAATGATATTGTAATAAATGATATAGTAATTCTTATAAAATGTTATTAAATTCTTTCACAAGATCAAATTATGACATTTAGAAAATTCGAGATGTTTTAATTATTGATTATTTGACCTTCTCTTTCTGCTATAAATAAAACCAAGAATACGTAATTTGTTGTTATTTGGGGGGATTGTTGGTGGTTGGGAATGAGGGGGTTGCAGAGGAAGATTCTATTGTTAGCTAGAAGTTAATGTATATTACTTAATGCTGAAATAAATTGTTGTTGATGTTGTTGTTGAGTTTTATAATAAATATGTTTGGACCAGTGACATGCTTTTATGATCTTATTAATAAGTCTACATACCTATACAACAATCATTTTAATGATGTTATTATCATTATGAAACTAGATGTTATTCAACATAATGCACATTGGACGTTTGTGTTTATTAATAATCCAAATCCAATGCAAACGAACTGCCGTTGAGAACTGCTATCGAGTTAGGAATTTTGAACATTTGTCATCCTTCTTATTCTTTTTGTTTTATGAATGCTAGTTTTAATTTAATGTGTGTCTTTATCATATAAAAATCATTATCTTTTTACTTCGGTTACAGTTTATAAAGTTTGACAATCGTTCAAAACAAAAATAAGCATTAATTTTTATGAAATATCAAGATCAGAATAATTTTGATATGTTACCCATTGTACTCTATGTACTAAAAAAAGGGTTTACTTAAAATAATCTTTTTTACACTGTTTCAAATGACCATTTTTTATATCCTCGATTAGATAAGTGTCATCTCTTAGTTTATACAATGTTTATTTTTTTTATCTAGTAACAATCCAAAATATATGTACTGATACGGCTATATCATAACAATATGAGATCGAACAATACAATTTGTTTGATGTTTGACCCAAAGGCAGAGGTCTCTGTTAGATAGATTCATATCATCATCAATTATATCTTAATTAGACGTATTTTGTGACCCATAATAATTTCATGAGAAAAAATCGATCGTTTGTTGTAAAATGCATTTTATATATTTTTCAAATGAGAGAATTGCATCGTTTGATGTATAGCAATTTTTCATCTGTTTTAGAAATGCAATGTGATGTAAGATTTTATAATCATATAGACATGTTAATGGCGTTAAGTGCATTTTAACTAACAATGGTGAGAAATAAACCAAACACAATGCATTGTTTTCTGTTAATAAACTAAAATATATAAACCAAGTTTAATTGTTGGATTGTAAAGCCTTTGACATTTGATTGGATTTTAGTTTCCGCTTTTTCATATTTCCTGTTCATGTACACGTTTTTGTCCTCCCATGGTCTTTGTGAACAAATTCATTTCTTGAACCTAAGGCTCAGTGACATCACTGTGAATGTCCAAAGCTTTGAGTTTCTACGTGTCCATGATTTATTGTTTAAGACAATGTTCTTGTATTTAAAAAAAAATGATATAGGGTAATGTTTGGTTTACATTTTTCAGTAATTTCGACAAGTAAATGTTTTTGGAACACGAGTCTATTTATTTTATTAATTAATAAAATTAATTAATTTATTTATTTATTTATTATTTATTTATTTATTTATTTATTTATTTATTTATTTATTTATTTATTTAATTTATTCATTTATTTATTTATCTATTTATTTATAAAAATATTTTGTACGAAGATCTCGGTAGAGGGGAAATACAAGGAGATAATGGTGTTCACATTTTCAAGACTCTTCCGTGTCTATCAGATTATAAGATGAGGTCAAGCACTTGTCAACTTACAATAAGATTATAACTAATGAGACCCTATAGATATAAGTATGTTGATAATGATACTGTAGATGTTTAAGTCATCACAGTTGATAAATCAAACATTCAATTACAATGCTTATTGCCCTTGTGCGAAAAGACAAAATAAAATCAGTAATACGATTTAAGCGGCAATACGATTTAAGCGATCTATAAGACAAGAAAAGATACAAAATTAACAAAATACAAACTTATCAAAGATAAAGATACACAATGTTTGTGGTTTCGTGTTACAAACGCGTTTAACGAATCATTATTGTATGTAAATTGCTTTAAAATCTATGAAAATTTGTTTAAAAATCATGCAATTTTACAAAAAAAAATTCTCACAAATTGGTGATATAGCAGTATATATGTATATCTACACCTGAAAAAGAAGAACGTACGAAGCTTGTACTTTTAATGCTTTATAACAATAATATTTAACACTGACCTTTCACTCCCAAGTATTTAATTAAATCATTAAAGGAAGCAATACGTCAAATTATACATATGGTGTTAGCGTTTTGTCCTTATAACCCATAGTCAATGTTGACCATAATCTAGCTCCTGAAAAATACAGTTTTTATAGAATGTTTATGCTTTATAACGTTTTGACTGTGGAATAACGTTTAGTAAACACTAAACAGGTGTTCTTCATAATGGCAGAACTATTATCTTTTAGTTCATAAATTTTGTAAACAGTATGGTAACAAGCCAAAACAAGCATTGGTTTGCATGATAGAACTTATTATGATATGTAAAATATGTTTAATGTTTAACCCCAAGGTATAA
This sequence comes from Ruditapes philippinarum, assembly GCF_026571515.1. NCBI lineage: Eukaryota > Metazoa > Mollusca > Bivalvia > Venerida > Veneridae > Ruditapes > Ruditapes philippinarum. The sequence continues at coordinate 48,543 of NW_026853970.1, forward strand.
ACGTCCTTTTGAAAGTTCCATATCTTCATTCATTACATAAATAATTAAAGATCATGAATTTAAACAAACAAATTGTAAATTCCGAGCCACCAATATTTTTCATATCATTTAACGACCTTGTTCAACAGTCGTTGAATGCGTTATGTATATATGGTGGATAATTCACGCCTTGTCATATTTTCGCTTTTTAAGGGGCATCCTTGGCCGTTGACTTCAAACCCCTTCCCTCTCGCCGCTTTGGGTTAAAATACCAACCTTTCATGTGAGGAAGCTATCCAGCAAGCTTACGGAACGTAGTTGGTTCTACTCAGCTGCCCGTTCATGCCTAAAATAATGCACAGATGCACACCAAGGGCACCTGAGGTCTTCCTCCACCAGTAAAGCTGGAGAGACGCATAAGGATCTATACTGAGTTGGTGCACCAAAAAAGAAACTAAGTTTTTATTACAATTGTTCAGAAAATGCTTTGAATTCACTGCAGATCCTGTTTAAGACTTATCCAGGGCATATATTTTTAGAAATATATTTCTATCGGATAAAGTATTGCTCTCATTTTATTTCTTTGACAACAAGTTTCCGAAATAATTTACAAAAATTATAGCATTGTCAAAAGTATAGATAGTTTGATTGCTTGAGAAAAAATTATGGTTGACTGTCGTTGATGTCAGGCAGTTTTTAGTTTCTCGTTTCCACTTTAATACCATATATCTTCATTTGATAACTCTGAATAGCGTTAAGTACTGTATGACTTTAAAGTATGTATTTATGTGGGAGTTAAAAGCCTTGTAAATTCAATATACGACACAGTAATCTTATATACCTCTTATATACCTCGTATATACCTCGTTTATACATTACTGATTTATATTATTTGAAATTCCAAATTTGTTTTGAGTTTGCGATTTCATAAATATTGACGAATAAATTAGAAGAGATATGGTTAGGGACGTTAGTCTTGATAATAATGCATCAACTATTTAAAAAGCAGTTGCTCTGTCATTTTGTGATAATTATTCTTATTATAATTATATTAAGTTTTGGGACTAGTTTGGCGTATAGACAAATTGCCTTGCAAAGGTCAAAGTAAGTTAAAACTTTTCTTAATACACTTTTGGTTGCCTTTTTCTAACATACCATCGATTGATGTATCTTTAATTTCACAGCACTTAATTAATAGATATTATCATTATCACTATCTTTACGTTGGTTGGTTGGGTGATAAGTTGGTTAGTTGGTTGGTTGGACGGACGGACGGATAGTTCGTTCGTTTAGTTAGTTAGTAAGTTGGTTAGTTAGTTAGTTAGTTATTTGTTAGTTAGTTAGTTAGTTAAGTTAGTTAGTTAGTTAGTTAGTTAGTTAGTAAGTTAGTTAGTTAGTTAGTTAGTTAGTTAGTTAATTAGTTAGTTAGTTAGTTAGTTAGTTAGTTAGTTAGTTAGTTAGTTAGTTAGTTAGTTAGTTAGTTAGTTAGTTAGTTAGTTAGTTAGTTAGTTAGTTAGTTAGTTAGTTAACCCTGATAACGATAAATATCTTAAAGGAACTCCACTGAAGCCCAAAAACCTAAAACATAATGTTTGAATTTCTTACAAAGATCAACTGGGGCACTCAAAACAGACATATATGCAAAAGATGATTAAAAATATGCTGAGAAACAAATTTAAAATCGTATTTTGTGCTATTACTAGAATGATTTGAATGAAAAACTTTGCAACGCTTTTCAATTTTGATTCAATTTCCGCAATTAGAATAATTATTCCTAGAAAAACAGAGTGAGCAAATGATCTGAAATATTGCAGACCTAAATGTAATGGAACATCTATCTCGAAAAATTATTCCTAGTCGTGTCATATCATTATATCAGTTCAGTTCATTTCTAAAAATGCACTTATTCAACTGTTATTCTGAAGAAAAAAAGAACCATCCATCACTTTTTGGTAAAATCTTTGTGTGCTGGCTGATGTTGGTCTGCACTGGTCGTAGGGGTAGATTCAGTTGCCTCTATCAAGAAAATGGTAGAGTACAAGATAAATTGTATATACAATTGGTGGCGCAAGACGAAAGAGAATTATAACGTTTGCAAAAGGCCCATGCGTTGAATCAATTTATGATTGCAGGGGTCGTCGGGTAATAAAATAGTTGTTGAATTTTGTGTTGAAGCACTGCATTTGCCTGGCATTGGTTTGAAGCAGATTTAGGTTTTTTTTTGTGCCTGTGTAATTAAACAGGAGTTGCCTGTCTTCTTTGTTTTGTTATGGGTGGAACAATTATTATGTGCTATCAAAAGTACTTAATATTTTCTTATTCTTGTATTATTTAAGATTCTGTCGGATTCTAGTAAGCATTGGCAAAGCAATTTGTGCGGAGTAAATTTCCATTAATCGTGAAATTCATACCCACAATATTTGCTCATAAGTCAGTATATTTATGCAAAGTATTTGACCGATAGATGATTGCTCATTTATTATATAAATTTACATTTCGGAAATAGTTAACGTAATTTTTATTATGTCTATGTAAACAAATAATATGGAAGATTCTAAAGTAACACACATGTTCCGTTACCGTTTACAAAAACCAATTATTATATAAGCGAATACATCATAGACAGACCAGACGTTTTGACGTGAGATGATTTTTAAAATTGCAAGGTAATCAATTTTTCTGGGTTATGTTTATGGCTATGCGCCAACTCACAAACGCATTATAAGTAGAAGTTAGTTATTTGACATTTTCTGATCGCCTCACTTAATAGCTGTTATTTTTATGATGAATTAGAATCAAAAAATATTTTTAAGTAACCGAATGAAATTATTTGAAATAGAATAATAAGTTCATCTTGATTAACCCATGAATTGCATGAAATATGTTATGTAACACAGAAATAGTTTGGTTGTTTTTGTTTTTGTTTTTTTTTTGTTTTGTTCTTTAGAGACAGATGATGATATATAAAAAAAAACGTACTTGATTAACTGTAAACATTCTTTTCAACGTGCTTTAAGAACGCGTTATTACACGCATCACTTAATCACATTTTCATGTTGTTGGAAAACCCGTGTTCAGTGTCCATCAGGATTGAGTTACCACATTTAGTATTGCAAAAGTGGTAGTTGCTCTTTGGACTTTGGAGAAAAATAAATCATGTCGGGTATGTGTGATCTTTAAATTTTAAAAGAGTATAATTTTTGGGCAAAAAGTGAAGTTCTTGCTGTTTGTCTTTTTTCATGTTTTTATTTTAATTTTTAGTTTCATATGTCTCTGTTATTTGTTCGCCATTGATGCTTCGTAATATTCAACATATGAAGTCATGCGAATAATCAACTGAGTCCCCTGGTCGACGTAGTGTGCGTAGTGGTACCATTTGGTTAAATTCATTTATCTTGTCATAAATGTGTTACTTTTATTCTGAAAAAGAAATAACTTTAGATAAAATTTACTAAGACTTTAATAGAAATTAAACTATTTTGCGTGACTAACGCAGTAAGGGTTTTTTGCATATTTGGGCATTTATTTGGTAATTTACGTGGATTGAAATTGTTGTTTGCAATATGTAAATTACTTTCTTTGTTCACTTGCAAATATTTTACCTTTCAGTTACATTTCATTTTTAAAATTTTCATGAAAATTAGCATGAGTCTGGAGGTTTCCTGCTTTAACATACTTTGTTCACCTAATTTCCGCCAACAGAAATATTCTAAACCAGTGAAACTAAACCAAATAGACTTGTCTCTCAAACCATCATTTATCAGTAACAACAAGATGTCATCTGACACATTGTCAATATTAAAACTGCGATTCTATTTAACGGAACATTTCTTTTTCTGGTATAGTTTTATTGCCTGTCAACAGTCTTACTTTTTTCCCTTTTTCTACTCGTTCGTGTATAGTCCTTTATCATAACCCCTCGAGCATGGACACGAATGTCAAGTATTGTAAAACACTTTAGACCTTTTTAGGTGTGAAAATTCTATTCAATTGCATAACTCTATTTCTTTTTTACTAATGTGATAAGTATATAGGATTTCCAAAATAGTTATAAATCAGAGCGGGCGCTGTGGTGCAGTGGTAACACAAGTCTAGGGGTTGCGAGTTCGATCCCCCGCTACTCCACTAAAAATACTTACAGTCTTTCGTATGAAAAATTAACAAAAAAAATTAATTAATAAAAACTACTCACACACTGATCTGACTCACAAGACACTACTCACACACAAGACACTACTCACACACATGACACTACTCACACACTGACATACAAGACACTACTCACACACTGACACACATGACACTACTCACACACTGACATACAAGGCACTACTCACACACTGACACACATGACACTACTCACACACAAGACACTACTCACACACTGACACACATGACACTATTCACACACTGACACACAGGACACTTCTCACACACAAGACACTACTCCCACACTGACACACAGGACATTACTCACACACTGACACACAGGACTCATATGACTCACAGGGACCTAATTCTGACCTAACACAGGACACTACTATGGCACACTACACACAGAGTGAACATGACTCACAGAAAACTAACCAAACACTGACCTGACACACTGACACAAAGGATACTTCTCAAACACATGCCTTACACACAGGACAACACTGACTCACAGGCCGCTTCTCACAGCAAACTACATACACATCTAACATAACACACATGACACTTCTCGTAGCACACTACCGAACATGACTCACAGAAAACTACAAACGACACACTCAAACACAGACTTTACAAACAAGGACAACACTGACTGATCAATAGGTGACACTACTCACAGCTAACTACGCATATAGCGAACATGATGCACGCTTCTGACACACAGGACACAAATCACCACCACTACGAACACAGCGAACATGACTCACAGGTACTACTCAACCTGACCTGATACGCAGGACACCACTGGACTAAAAAGCAGGGCAATACTGACACAGAGGGAACTAATCAAACACTGACCTTATTTACAAACTGACATGACACGCAGAACACTACTGACACGCAGGTCACTACTCAAACACTGATCGCTAGCTATTAATGGTAGGTATTTGGGGATTCGCGTGAATAACCAACTAGTGTCAGTGTATATTACCAACTACCGATTATTCGAATATTCAACTACTTACCAAAGTGACGCCCATAATATTGTCAAGGACTTCTTTATTATTTTTACACACTGGAACAGAAACAGTGTTACAAGGCTTAACGTGGGCTTTTGATCATGGTTTACAGCAAGAAATACCCATCAATATTTCAATAAATGTCTTACAGTATTTTCGTTTTTTATGGTGATATAGACGATTAACGTTGAAGATACAAAGTTATACAGCATTACAATCATATCATAAGACAGATAAAGGGGTTCAGGTCATATTTCAATCATAGATTATGATCGGTCTTTGATGAAAACATTGTCATACAAAAAGAATATATTTGCTCATTTTCCCCTGCACATATCAACCAAGAAAAGAGTTCATACCATCGGGGTGTTTGTCGGTTTACATGGTTAAAGTCAATATATAAGCCAAAACGTAGATATATAGTTTGAAATTTAATCACGTCAAAGGCACATGTTGTCTCAGAAATGTGTATTTGTTTCTTTAGAATAAGCAGATATGCGTTTATTCTGTTGTTGTTGATGTCTAGAGCTTATCTGTTGTTTATCACTTGATGAAAATAACATTGAATAAGTAATAATTTGGGATAAAAGTAGCAATGTGTACAAAAAGTGGTATTTTGACTTCAAAAACAATATACTAAATAATTATGAAGTATAATAACTGCCAAAATGTAAAAGAAGCAAAATATGACTCACGTGTATAGCAAATTTGTATCTTTTTAATTGTGTAAAAGGGAAACACAATAAAAACTTTTGGGAAAAAAATGATAACATTTTGTGGCTCAGTGATCCTATAAATAGCATCATATTATTACCCTTGTTTGAGAGAGCAAGATAAAATATATCCGAAGTTAAGTTAATCCGATATGTTTTAAAGTTCGAAGACATTTTATAGTTTATGGGCGTATCAAAAGATACACAAAATACTTTAAAGCTAATTAGAAATAGATCAAAGTAAAAAACGATCGCGAACGTCTCATATTTGTAACTTATTTATTTAACATAGTTAACGCTTCGAAGTTTTAAGAACAGCTTGAATCAATTAGTGTGATCACATACTTCTTATAATAATATTTAATCTTTATGCCTTTGAAGAAGAGTGACACTTTGTCAAAACATTTATTTTGTTTCTATTAGCATTCAAGAAGCTCGGGGTTTCCGTAGCTTAGTAGTTAAGGTTGTTGACTTCAGCCACTTGTTTCTTTCCGTTAAGGGTTCGAATCCCGTCGGAGACTTCGGATATATGAGCTAAAATTTGAGAAGTCGGTGGTTGGTTTTACTGAGATGACCGCTCGTGCCTGAAATAATATACGGAATTTCTTCCTCCACCAGTAAAGATGGAAAGTTTGCCATATGACATTTTCTGTGTCGGTGTGACTGAAACACCCCCCCCCCCCCTTGCCCGTCGGCCTAAAAATGACCAAGAGCCCATATTAAAACAAAAATACAAAAAAGTCTTTTAAAAACTGAAAGATAAACTCGTATGCAAATTAAGATTAAATCTCGATATCCATATCATTACGTAATGTGACAACATGTGCATTTTAAATATAAAATATTCTTTTAATTTAAAAAACGTCCATGTAAATGTAACAATATTTAAAGTCATTTTACCTATAATTAGCTTATTTTGTTTTATCTTTATAAAAAAATACATCGCGGTATTATCATCATTTCTTCTCTACCTTTATCACGATACGATCGTTTTGAATCGTTCAAGTATATTGTTACATTTTGCTCCGTTGTGGCGTAAGAGATTTGCAAAATAATTATTTTTCATGTGAAAACAGCGTGTTACATATATCTGAAAAAAGTCTGTTAAGTATGTACCATATTAACCAATAGACTTTAACTAACGTTATAAGATGCATTTGCAGGGCAGCTGCAACAAAAAGTAACGTCTTAAATGAATCTTTTATGAGAAAAAAATAGTTGAAACAGTACAAATCAGCAAGACAACACTGTTACAACAAGATGAGTTTCTTTTTTGCAGCCTTTTTCTGAAAGAAAAATTCGACATTTCTGTTATAAGGTTATGCATTCTTGTACTCTTTATTATGGTAAATTGTTTCGTAAATTTAACAGGAATTTTAACACTGGTTTTTATTTCATTGTTTCTTTATTGACACATGCAATTTTCCTCTTCAAGAAAACAAAAGAAAGTGTAAAAAATATACGTATAATGTACTTATTAACATATTTTTCCCCTTTGACTTTTCTTCTCGATATAAGATAACGCCAACAACATTTCTTTAGAAATTGTAGAAAATTCAATTTTTAGATTTCACATGTTTATGTAACTCTCCGTACAAGAGTATCCTGCCTTTGCACATTGACTATTGACCCGCTTTCGACTTTCAAACACTTACTGAAACACACAATCAGTAATGAAACAAAAATAATAATTAATAAAAATCACTTTGATACAAATTTAAGCAGTCGCTGCTGTAAAATTGTTTCCCAGAGATCCCATAGCTTCATTTGTTATCTATTTCTTCAGTCTTATTAATTTCGTTCATCGCAAAGTATTTTGGGGAAAAAAATTTGTCATTTTGAATTCGAGAAGTGTACAATACAAAAGGTAATACCAACAAATTAGGGCGATGTTTACTTAATGCAGCCCCAAACAACCCAGGTCTCACAGAACAATTGGTATTGCGCCACAAAAACAGAAGAGGAAAACACTCAGGCGGTGCAGGGGGGCAGCGTTCTAATTGCTGATGATAATTAACAATTAAATTACTAGTAGACAACATTAACAACTCTAAAATGGTTAATTAAAAGTACTGATACCGGAATTACACGGAATACATATAAACAAAACGATGGTTTCAATTTTTATCTGCGTTTATTCATTTGATGTTAATGTAAAGCGATTTGTATTTGTTTATTTTATCAAGGCCACATATGCTCGTGGCCGGACTTTTTATTTCATTAATTAATGTTTATTATCTCGAGGGGAGGACAAGAGATGTCTTATTATCACAGGTATTCATTCCAAACTATTTACTTAACCCAATCAAAGTTTAAAGCTATCTCTTAGGAATATTATAGTATTATAATTTTTAAACAAACACGTGTCGAATTTCAACGGAAAGAAATGAACTTCCATAGGATATTATATCTACCGCTATATCTTATAATATCTTACACTGGAATATTAGTGGGCTAGACTAGTGATTGTGGAGCTATGCACATCTTTATTACAGATTTGTGAATATTCAGAGAGATTTGGGATAAGATATAAATGAACAAATGCTTAGCAGAATAGATGGATTCTGATATATAAAGTCGCATACTTAATCTTAAAGTAATTGTAAGTGTGTAATTAAGTAATTTATTCAACAATGGATTTAAATATATTTACGAAACAGTCAACGGCTAAAGGAATTGTGTTATTTTTGCTTGTTGTAACAAATGTGGAGTTTGTTGACACTAGAAGATATGGTCAAAGTTACATGCATTCTGTTTATCGGTAAGATTATTATTATTATTATTATTATTATTTATGAAAACTTAATATTTATACAATATGTTAAATATAGATGTTGTGTTAGATCTATATTATTCCTTTTACTGGGGAAAGATTTATTTATTTTTTTTAATCTTCATACATTTTGTTACAATGTAAAAATACTAAGTATATCATGTTGTTATATACAATTGTATATGTTTGAACTTTATGAAATAAATACTGTATATAGGGTTTGATATATAGTAAATGTTTGATACAGTAAATGTTTGTTTGGCTTTTTATCGTCTTTTTATATATACTGAAATGTTAGCAAGGAATATTACATCATGAACAAATAGAATAATAATTAGTTTAACATTTTCAACACAAAACTTAAGCATATGTGTGAAAAGTTAACGTTTACATGTTGACTGTTTGAATGAGATTCCTGTGCAAGTCAGATTACTTAAGGCCAAATACTTGTCAACTTACAAAAGATAAAACTAATTAATCATGATTTAATGGTTTCTTGATAAAGATAACGGTAAATACATTTAGTCACGACAGAGAGTTGGTTGAAACATTGAAACATTGAGTATAAGCATGTGTTGATATATTGATATGATGCATTTATAACGATGATATGTAATACAAGTTAAATTTGATTGATAAACACTTATGCTTCATTAATTGAGCAGGTACGCTACTGAAAATAATTGTGTGATAATTAAATGATATGACAATTTTAGTTGTTGTAAATGTAATTAAATTCTTTCACAATATCAAATGATGGCAATTAGAATTTGAAAATTCTAGATTGTTTAATAATTGATTATTTGACCATTTCTTTCTGCTATAAATAAAACCAGGAATACGTCATTTGTTGTTATTTGGGGGGATTATTGTTGGTTTGGAATGAGGGGGTTGAAGAGGAAGATTCTATTGTTAGCTAGAAGTTAATGTATATTACTTAATGCTGAAATAAATTGTTGTTGTTGATGTTGTTGTTGTTGTTGTTGTTGAATTTTATAATAAATATGTTTGGACCAGTGACATGCTTTTATGATCTTATCAATAAGTCTACATACCTATATAACAATCATTGTGACGATATTATTATCATTATGAAACTAGTTGTTATTCAACATAATGCACATTGGAGGTTTGTATTTATTAATAAGAGAAATCCAATTCAGACGAACTGCCGTTGAGAACTGCTATCGAGTTAGGAATTTTGAACATTTGTCATCCTTCTTATTCTTTTTGTTTTAGAAATGCTAGTTTTAATTGAATGTGTGTCTTTATCATATAAAATCATTAATCTTTTTACTTCGGTTACAGTTCATAAAAATTGACAATCGTTCAAAACAAAAATAAGCATTTTATGAAATATCAAGAACAGAATAATTTTGATATGTTACCCATTGTACTCAATGTACTAAAAAACAGGGTTTACTTAAAATAATCTTTTTTACACTGTTTCAAATGACCATTTAATATATCCTCGATTAGATAAGTGTCATCTCTTAGCTTATACATTGTTTATTTTTTTATCTAGTAACTATCCAAAAATATAAATACTGATACTTGGTCTATCATAACAATAGGAGATCGAACAATGCAATTTGTTTGATGTTTGACCCCAAGACAGAAGGCTCTGTTAGATAGATTCATATCATCATCAATTATATCTCAATAAGGCGCATTTTGTGACCCATGATTTAAGGGAAAAAATCGGTCGTTTGTTGTTATTTGTATTTTTTTACATTCAAGTATTTTACTGAATATATATTTTTTTTCAAATTAGAAAAATTGCCTACTACTAGATGTGTGACAATGTTTTTTCATATGTTTTAGAAATACCAGGTGGTGTAAGGTTTTATCATCATATATCATTTTAATGTCATTAAGTGCATTTTTACTAACAATGGTGGGAAAAATACCTAATATAATGCATCGTTTCTGTAAATCAGCTAAAATATGTAAAGCAAGTTTAGTTGTTGGATTGTAAAGTCTTTGAAATTTAATTGGATTTTAGTTTCCGCTTTTTCATATTTTCGGTTCATATACACGTTTTTTCCTCGCATGACCCGTGTCGCCAAACGCAATTCTTGAACCTAAGATTCAGTGACATCAGTATGAAAGTTCAAAACATCATGTTCATGATTTATTGTTTAAGACAATATTCTTGTATTTAAAAAGAAATGATATACAAGTATTAACAGTAATTTCGATAATTTGAACATGTTTATGTTTTTGGAACGAATATATGAGTCAATTTATTTATTTATTTATTTATTTATTTATTCATTTATTCATTTATTTATTTATTAAGCACAACATGACACTTAACATACAAATCGTCAAAGTGTAATGGACATTGCTAGCAAAATAATCATGTTTGTTGGTAAATAAACTTTATACGAAGACGAATACGAATTTTATTATGTACATTGCTTATAGCCAAATAACAATGATGCAAACATGTACAGTGAGAAAAATAGCCGTTAACAATACACTGTTTTCAGAAGAATACAAATTAATATAGGATCAAATAAGACTTGTATGTACTTATCAACAATATAGTTTTACAGAAAAATAATGATTATGATTTACCAAATACAAAAATGTAGCTAAGGCACATACAGTCTTCTTTGTGTCTGACGACAAAAGACTATCCCAAATGGGTGATATACAAGTATAAATGTGTCTGTTTTTCTACACCTGATGACTTATTAATTCATTTTGCTACTCCTACTGCATGGTATCAACACATTGTTAAAAATAAGATTTATAAGCTCTTTAAAGTCTCATATACGGTGTTAAATTTGTAAAATTTGAAATATACCTATTTGTTACTTTTTTACTATTTATATGCATGTCCCCATCTATTTACCCATATTTCAATAGAAAACAAAATGAGTCATGTTATGACATTAATCTGATATAACTAAAAGTTGTCGCTGTTGTTGTTGTTATTATTATTGTTGTTGTTGTTGTTGTTGTTGCTGCTGCTGCTGCTGCTGCTGCTGGAAAGGAATAATGTACGAATGCTATGACAGTTATATTTAAATTATTTAAGGAAGCAATACGTCAAATCATACATATGACGTAAGTTTTTTATCTGTGTAACACACAGTTTCACCCAAATTAGATAAATACAGAATCCCTAAAGAAAGCCAAACACGGCAAAATTGAAAATGTTGCAGGCTCGGTTTGATTGAGCCTGTTCATGGACGGCACTCGAAAGTGCAAGTTACCGTCCACGCCCCCTAGCACCGGCTTAAGCAGAATTTAAACATTTAAACATGAAATAGTATAATTTTGAATTTAGTAACATCCGCAGATGTGTTCATACGGCGGTTATAGTTAATCTTCCAATTAAAATGTTGTCCATAATCTAGCTCCTTTAAAACCATAACAGAATAACTAAACATACAGTTTTTTTTTATAGCATTTATGCTTTATAACGTATGTTTTGACATTGAAAACACTTAACAGGTGTTCTAGAATAGTTATCTTTTAGTTCATAAATTATGTGTACATTATGATAACAAGCTAAAACAATCATTGGTTTTGCATGATAGAACTAATTATGAGATGTAAAATATGTTTAATGTTTAACCCAAATACATAAAGGACATTTTGAAAGTTTCATATCTCCATTCATTATACCAGTAACTAAATAAAGATCATGAATTTAAACAAACAAATTATAAAATCCGAGCAAACAATACTTTTTCATATAATTAATCGAGTTTTTTTTTTAAAAACGCTGGAAAGTAATGAATAATACTTTATGTATGGTGGATAAATCACGCCATGTCATATTTTATCTAGTTTTCCACGAAAAAAATGCGAAAATACAAATTACGACAAGGGTGGCGAAATTTAGCCACCATAGTTTCCAGCTGAACCATATATTTTTTCTTAGCTTATTCCAACCATAAAACAAAGAATCATATGAATATTGTATATCAAGGTTATTTGGGGATTCCTATACTTACAAAAGAAAGGTATGAATAGTTTGATTGGTTCAGTTGACTGTCGCTGATGTTAGGCAGTTTTAAGTTTCTTAATTCCACTTTAATACCATATACTCTGAAAAGCGTTAAGTACTGTGTCATTTTTATGTATTTATGTGGGAGTTAAGAGCCTTGTAAATTCAATATACGACAAAGTAATCTTATATACCTCATATATACCTCGTATATACCTCGTATATACAAAACTGATTTATATTATTTGAAATTCCAAATTTGTTTACGATTACATAAATATTGACAAATAAGGTAGAATAGATATGGTTAGGGACGTTAGTCTTGTTGATAATGCAGAAACTCTTTACAAACGTCTTGCTATATTATCTTGGGATAATTATTCTTAGTTTGGGGAATAGTGTGCCTTTTAGACAAATTGCCTTGCAAAGATCGAAGTAAGTTAAACTTTTCTTAATTCATTTTTGTTTGTCCTTTTCTAACTAAACATCGATTTTCACATCTTTATTTTCACATTTATAAATATAATGATTATCATTATCTTGACATTAGTTGGTTGGTTGGTTGGTTGATTTGTTAGTTAGTTAGTTGGTAAGTAAGTAAGGAAGTTAGTTACTTGGTTGGATGGTTGGTTAGCTGGCAAGCTGGTTGACTGGATGGATGGATGGATCGTTCGTAAGTAGGAAAGAGTGAGTGAGTGAGTGAGTGAGTTGGTGAGTGAGTGAGTGAGTGAGTGAGTGAGTGAGTGAGTGAGTGAGTGAGTGAGTGAGTGAGTGAGTGAGTGAGTGAGTGAGTGAGTGAGTGAGTGAGTGAGTGAGAGAGTGAGTGAGTGAGTGAGTGAGTGAGTGAGTGAGTGAGTGAGTGAGTGAGTGAGTGAGTGAGTGAGTGAGTGAGTGAGTGAGTGAGTGAGTGAGTGAGTGAGTGAGTGAGTGAGTGAGTGAGTGAGTGAGTGAGTGAGTGAGTGAGTGAGTGAGTGAGTGAGTGAGTGAGTGAGTGAGTGAGTGAGTGAGTGAGTGAGTGAGTGAGTGAGTGAGTGAGTGAGTGAGTGAGTGAGTGAGTGAGTGAGTGAGTGAGTGAGTGAGTGAGTGAGTGGGTGAGTGAGTGAGTGAGTGAGTGAGTGATATAACTTTATATTATATATAGTGGTGAACTGATACTACTCCCCACCACACCAACACCACACTACACTACACCACACTGTACTGTACTATACTATATGCATGTTTAACAATACACCATGACACTAATGCCATGATTTGATGCCCTCAAAATCTATATGGTATCTGCAATTAAGTGGTGGCAAAGTATGTTGTCATGTTTTTTTTATACATAAAAAGCCTTCACACAAACATGCACGCATGCACACACACCAGAAAATAAGCTCGCAGTGTGTTTAGGAGATATTGTTTATAAATTTTTCTGGTGCTTTTGTTTGGTTGTATGTTCGTTCATGTGTTTATTTGCTTGATTATTGTTGTTTTAACTCTATTCATATCTAGCATAAATGTACTCACACAATATGGTAATTCTAAAAAAAAGATGCGTGATGGTTACTCATGGTTACTTATGTACATTATCCCTAAACATATAAACATGTCATATGATCGTTCGTCTGTCAGTCCGTAAGTCGTCGACATGATACTATTAACCATGAGAATTTTAATTCAAAAACAGCACTTAAATAGATTGATAAACACTCTAAACTAACAAAACGATTCAAAAAAGAATCAAAAACCAAGAAAAATCGGAAAGTTAAAAATAAACGGTTGTGTATATTGTAGCAGATATATTAACGTTTTTCTTAGGTGGGTGTTTGTGACAAAATGAAATAAATAAAACACTTCAAATCGTATGTAAATAAAGGCGTAAACTTAGAGCTTAAAGTACATATGTTTGATAGGAAAAGTAAATCCTCAATACTTACTACTTCTTTCAGATTTGATGTCAGAGATTACCTATAATACAAACAATATAAGCAAGCGCATCAAATTAACCCTAAGCAAAATGAATATCCGAAAGGAACTCCACTGAGGACCAAAAATCCTAAAAAACATTAAAAAATTGAATGTCTTGAAATAACAACTGGGGCACTCAAAACAGAAATAAATGCAAAAAATGATTGAGAAGTATACTGAGAAATAAATTAAACATCGTATTTCATGCTAATCTTAGCCTGATTTGAGTGAAAACGTTGCAACGCTTTTGATTTCTGAGTCAGAGTCAACAATTAGAATAATTATTCTAGGAAAACAGAGTGAGCTAATGATAAGTTATTTAGCAATACCTAAATCTTAATGTAAACATTAATCTCGAAAAATTATTTCCAGTCGTGTCATGTCAAATTACCTCAGTTGAGTCCCTTAAAATGCACTTATTCACCTTTTATTCTGAAGAAAAAAGGAAACATCGATCATTTTGGGTGAAATTGTGGAATTTCAAAAAAGTGCTGACTGAATAAGTCGCAAACGGTGCTGATCTTGGTCTGCACTGGTCGCAGGGGTAGATTCAGTTGCCTCCATCAGGAAAATGGTTGAGTACAAGATAAATTGTAGATACAATTGGTGGCGCAAGATGAAAAAGAATTATGACGTTTTGCAAAAGGCCCATGCGTTTAATCAATTTATGATTGCAGGGGTCGGGTCATAAAATAGTTGTTGCATTTTGTGTTGCAGTACATTAAATAATGTTTCTGCCTTTGCTTGGCATTGGTTTAAAGCAGATTTGAGTTTTTTGTGTTTGTGAAAATAAACAGGAGTTGTTTGACTTCTTTGTTTTTTGTTATGGGTGGAACAACTACTATGTGCTATCAAAAGTACTTAATCTTTTCTTATTCTTGTATTATTTAAGATTGTGACAGATTCTAGTAAGCAATGGCAAAGGAATTTGTACGGAGTAAATTTTCATTTATTGTGAAATTCGTATATTTATCCGATAGATGATTGCTCATTTATTATATAAATTTACATTTCGGAAAGAGTTAACGTATTTTTATTAGGTCTATGTAAACAAAATGGTATGAGATATTCTTAAGTAACACACATGTTCCGTTACCGTTTACAACAACCAATTATTATATAAGCAAGTACATTTTTTGTTTCATTCATAGACAGACCAGGCGTTTTCACGTGAGATGATTTTTAAAATTGCAAGGTAATCAATTTTTTCTAGGTTATGTTAATGGCTATGCGCCAACTCACAAACGCATTATAAGTAGAAGTTAGTTATTTGACCTTTTCTGATCGCCTCACTTAATAGCTATTATTTTTATGGTGAATTAGAATCAAAAAATATTTTTTAAGTGACCGAATGAAATTATTTGAAATAGAATAATAAGTTCATCTTGATTAACCCATGAATTGCATGAAATATGTTATGTAACACAGAAATAGTTTGGTTGTTTTTGTTTTTGTTTTTTTTTTGTTTTGTTCTTTAGAGACAGATGATGATATATAAAAAAAAACGTACTTGATTAACTGTAAACATTCTTTTCAACGTGCTTTAAGAACGCGTTATTACACGCATCACTTAATCACATTTTCATGTAGTTGGAAAACCCGTTTTCAGTGTCCATCAGGATTGAGCCACCACATTTAGTATTGCAATAATGGTAGTTGCTCTTTGGACTTTGGAGGAAATAAAATCATGTCGGATATGTGTGATCTTTAAATTTTAAAAGAGTATATTTTTTGGGCATCCGAAATAAGCGAAATAAATAAGTGTATTGAAGTTTTTTGTTTTGTTGTTGTTGTTTTTGTTGTTGCTGTTGTTGTTTGTCTTTCTATAATATTTTAGTTTAATGTTGTACAGAAAATATCTAAAATGTTCTCGAAATCTGAAAGAAAATTCTATTGTCGATTAAAAACAAGTTAAATACATACATTTACATATCATTAGCTAAAAAGAGACTTTCAAGCGGTATAAACTAAACAAAATATTGCAAATTAAGTAAAAACATCGGCATGTTTTATCTTGTTTTTCTTTTAATTTTTAGTTTCATATGTCTCTGTTATTTGTTCGCCATTGAGGCTTCGTAATATTCAACATATGAATTCAAGCGAAAAACCAACTGAGTCCCATGGTCGACGTCGTGTGCGGGGTGTTATCGTTTGGTTAAAATCATTTATCTTGTCATATACGTATGTCCCTCTTTTATTCTTAAAAAACAAAACCAATAACTTAAGATAAAATTTACTAAGATTTAATAAAAATAAAATTATTTTGCGTGGCTAGCGGAGTAAGGGCTTTTTGCATATTTGGACATTTATTTGGTAATTTACGTGGATTGAAATTGTTGTTTGCAATATGTAAATTACTTTCTTTGTTCACTTGCAAATATTTTACCTTTCAGTTTCATTTCATTTTTAAAATTTTCATGAAAATTAGCATCAGTCTGGAGGTTTGCTGCTTTAACATACTTTGTTCACCTAATTTCCGCCAACAGAAATATTCTAAACCAAATAGACTTGTCTCAAACCATCATTTATCAGTTACAACAAGTATAGATGTCAGCTGACTCATTGTCAATATTAATACTGCGATTCTATTTCACGGAACATTACTTTTTCTGGTATAGTTTTATTGCCTGTCAACAGTCTTACTTTTTTCCCTTTTACTACTCGTTCGTGTATAGTCCTTTATCATAACCCCTCGAGCATGGACACGAATGTCAGGTATTGTAAAACACTTTAGACCTCTATGTGTAAAAATTCTATTCAATTGCATAACTCAAATTCTTGTTTACTAATGTGATAAGTACATAGAATTTCCAAAATAGTTATACATCTGAGCGGGCGCTGTGGTGCAGTGGTAACACTGTCTGACTACAAGTCTTGGGGTTGCGAGTTCGATCCCCCGCTACTCCACTAAAAATACTAACAATCTTTTGATTGAAAATAATAAAATTAATTAATAAAAACTACTGACACACTGATCTCACACACAGCACACTACTTACACACTGACACACAGGACACTACTCACACTCTGACACACAGGACACTACTAACACTCTGACCAGAAACACAGGACACTACTCACACACTGACACACAAGGCACTACTCACACACTGACCTGACATTCAGGACACTATTCACACACTGACACACAGGACACTAATAACACTCTGACCAGACACACAGGTCACTACTTACACACTTACTCACAGGACACTACTGACACACTGACACACCAAGACACTACTCACACACTGACCTGACACACAGGACACCACTAACACTCTGACCAGACACACAGGACACTACTCACACACTGACACACAAGGCACTACTCACACACTGACCTGACATTCAGGACACTATTCACACACTGACACACAGGACACTAATAACACTCTGACCAGACACACAGGTCACTACTTACACACTTACTCACAGGACACTACTGACACACTACTCACAGGACACTACTGACACACTGACACACAGGACACAACAAAGCAAGCAGCGAACATGTCACACACTGACACACAGGGGACTTATACTGACCTACAACACACAATATTTACAGCTTACATGACGCACTGACCACTCAAACACTGATCTGACAAACAAAACAATACTGATACAGCGGGATTACTACTCACACACTGACACATGACACTGCTCACATAGCTAACAGGGCACTACACACACATAACTAATCAAACACTGACCTGACACTACTGACACATGACACTACGAACTCAGCTAACATGACAAACATGACACTACTCACAAAATGACTTGACACACAGGACACTACTCAAACACTGGCACACAGGACACTACTGACACACACACAGAGCACACTACTCACAAACTGACCTGGCAAACAGAACTGGACACTACTCAAACACAGTAAACATGACCATGCATCAACCAACTGAATCCCCTTGTCGACGTAGGGACATTCATCTTGTCATATAATGTTAAACTTCGAATTACCAACTAGGGATTCGCGTGAAAAAACAACTAGGTCCCCTCCGTTCTTCTGTGATTAAAACTGTATGATGTGTATATTACCAACTACCGATTATTCGAACATTCATCTACCTACCAAAGTGACGCTCATAATATTTTCAAGGACTTCTTTATTTTTTACACACTAGAACAGAAACAGTGTGACTAGGGTAATAAAAATAAACAACGAAACATTAATAACTCAGTTAACATAGGCTTTTGATCATGGTTTGCAGCAAGAAATACCCGTCAATATTTCAATAAATGTCTTGCAGTATTTTCGTATTTTATGGTGATATACACGATTAACGTTAAAGATGCAAATCTATACAGCGTTACAAACATATCATAAGACAGATAAAAGGGTTAATGTTGTATTCCAATCAGTGATAATGATCAGTCTTTGATGAAAACATTGTCATACAAGAAGAAAACATTTGCTCATTTTCCCCTGCACATATCGACCGACAGAGGATTTCATACCATGGTAGCGTTTGCCCGTTAACATGGTTATAGTCAATATATAAGCCAAAACATAGATATGTAGTTTGAAATTTAATCACGTAAAAGGCAAAATGTTGTTTCAGAAAAATGTATTTTTATACCTTCAAAAAAAAGCAGATATACGTTTAATCTGTTGTTGTTGTTGTTGTTTATAGCTTATCTGTTGTTTCACACTTGAAGAAAATAACACTGAATAAATGGATAAATGTAGCAGAGTGTACACAAAATGGAATTTTGACTTCCAATACAAAAAGAAAAACTAAATAATTATGAAGTATACTAGTATTAACTGTCAAATCGTAAAAGAAGCAAACTATGACTCACGTGTATAGCAAATTAGTATCTTTTTAATTATGTGAAAGGGAAACACAATAAAAACTTTTGGAAAAAAACTGGTAACAATTTTTAAGATGAGTTGCTTTTTTTGCAGCTTTTTTTCTGAAAGAAAAATTCGACATTTCTGTTATAAGGTTATGCATTCGTGTACTCTTTATTATGGTGAATTGTTTTGTAAATTTAACAGGAATTTTAACACTGGTTTTTATTTCATTGTTTATGATTCTTTATTTAGACATGCAATTTTCCTCTTCAAGAAAAAAAAAAGAAAGTGTTAAAAAGATACGTATAATGAACTTATTACCATATTTTCTCCTTTGGTATTTCTTCTCGATATAAGATAACGCCAACGATATTTCTTTAGAAACTGTAGAAAATTCATTTTTTAGATTTCACATGTAACTCTCCGTACAAGAGTATCCTGCCTTTGCACATTGACTCTTGACCCGCTTCCGACTTTCACACAGTCACTTACTGAAACACACAATCAGTAATGAAACAAAAATAAATAATTAATAAAAATCACTTTGATACAAATTTAAGCAGTCGCTGCTGTAAAACAGTTTCCCAGAGATCCCATGGCTCCACTAGTTATCTATTTCTTCAGTCTCATTAATTTCGTTCATCGCAAAGTATTTTGGAAAAAAAAAGATCTTTTTTTTGTCATTTTGAATTCGAGAATTATACAATACAAAAGGTAATACCGACAAATTAGAGCGACGTTTACTTAATGCAGTCCCAAACAACCCAGATCATACAGATTAATTGGTATTGCGTCTAGCAAAGTAATTAACAAAAACAGAAAAGGAAAACACTCAGGCGGTGCAGGGGGGCAGCATACTAATTGCTGGTGATAAATAACAATAAAACTACTAGTAGGAAAATCATTAGAAATTAAGAGACAACAGTAACAACTGTAAAATGGTTAATTAAAAGTACTGATACCGGAACGATGGTTTCAATTTTTATCTGCGTTTATTCATTTGATGTTAATGTAAAGCGATTTATATTTGTTTATTTTATCAAGGCCACATATGCTCGTGGCCGGACTTTTTATTTCATTAATTAATGTTTATTATCTCGAGGGGAGGAGAAAAGATGTCTTATTATCACAGGTATTCATTCCAAACTATTTACTTAACCCAATTTAAGTTTAAAGCTATCTCTTAGGAATATTATAGTATTATAATTTTAAAACATACACGTGTCGAATCTCAACGGAAAGAAATGAACTTCCATAGGATATTATATCTACCGCTGTTTGATTCAATTATTATAGACATAATTTCTTATAATATCTTACACTGGAATATTAGTGGGCTAGACTAGTGATTGTGGAGCTATGCACATCTTTATTACAGATTTGTGAATATTCAGAGAGATTTGGGATAAGATATAAATGAACAAATGCTTAGCAGAATAGATGGATTCTGATATATAAAGTCGCATACTTAATCTTAAAGTAATTGTAAGTGTAATTAAGTAATTTATTCAACAATGGATTTAAATATATTTACGAAACAGTCAACGGCTAAAGGAATTGTGTTATTTTTGCTAGCTGTAACGATTTTGGAGTTTGTTGACACAAGAAGATATGGTCAAAGTTACATGCATTCTGTTTATCGGTAAGCTTATTATTATTAGTATTATTATTATTATAATTATTATTGATGAAAACTTAATATTAATATAATATGTTAAATATAGATGCTGTGTTAGACCTATATTATTCCTTTTACTGGGGAAAGATTTATTTCTTTTTTTTAATCTTCATACATTTTGTTACAATGTAAAAATACTAAGTATATCATGTTGTTATATACAATTGTATATGTTTGAACTTTATGAAATAAATACTGTATATAGGGTTTGATATATAGATCTAGTAAATGTTTGATACAGTAATGTTTGTTTGGCTTTTTATCGTCTTTCTATATTAACTGAAATGTTAGCAAGGAATATTAAATCATGAACAAATAGAGTAATAATTAGTTTAACATTTGTTAACACGAAACTTCAGCCTATGTGTGAAAAGTTAACGTTTACATGTTGACTGTTTGAATGAGATTCCTGTGCAAGTCAGATTACTTAAGGCCAAATACTTGTCAACTTACAAAAGATAAAACTAATTAATCATGATTTAATGGTTTCTTGATAAAGATAACGGTAAATACATTTAGTAACTGACAGAAGATTTGTTGATACATTGAACCATTGAGAATAAACATGAATTGTTTCATTGAAATGATGCATTTATAACGATGACATGTAATACGAATTGAAATATGATTTATTAGATCTTATTTTTAATTACGAGTAATCGGGAAGGAATGCTACAGAAAATGACTTTGTAATAAATGATATAGCAATTCATATTTTAGTTGTTATAAAATGTTATTAAATTCTTTCACAATATCAAATGATGACATTTAGAAAATTCGAGATGTTTTAATAATTGATAATTTGACCTTTTTTTTCTGCTATAAGTAAAATAAAGAATGCATTTCTTGTCATTATTTTTTAAGGCATTGTGGGGGAGTTAATAGGAAGATATCAAATTAGATGCATAGGCGATAGGGGTTCATTGAATTTTATAGAGATATGTTTGGACCAGTGACATGGTTTTATGCTCTTATTTATAAGCCTAGATACCTTTTGTCGATGTCATTATGAAATGAAACTAGTTGTATATAATCCATAGTGTACGTTTGTGTTTATCAATACGAGAAATCAAATGTAAACGAACTGCTGTTGAGCACTACTGTTCAGTTAGGAAATTCGAACATTTGTCAGCCTTCTTATTATTTTTGTTTTATGAATGTTAGTTTTAATCTCAGTTTGACTATTTTACCAAATTGTAATTAATATCTGGACAGATGTGTGTTATCATATACGAATCATTATCTTTTTTACTTCGATTACAGTAAATAAAGTTTGACAATAGTTCAGAGAGAATAAGGATTTTATGAAATATCAAGAACAGAATATGTTTGATATGTTACCAAAAAAATGATTTACTTAAAACAATCGTTTTTACAGTGTTTTTAAGATTACCATTTATTATATCCTCGATTAGATAAATGTCATCTCTTAGTTCATACATTATTTATTTTATATTTTGTAACAATCCAAAATATATGTACTGATACGGCTATATCATTACAACAGAAGATCGAACAATACAATTTGTTTGATGTTTGACCTAAAACAGAGGGCTCTGTTAGATAGATTCGTATCATCATCAATTATATCTTAATTAGGCGCATTTTGTGACCCATAATAATTTTATGAGAAAAAAATCGATCGTTTGTTGTAAAAAACATTTTTTATATATTTTTCGAATAAGAGAATTGCACTGTTTGATGTTTGTTTTGCACAATTCATCTGTTTTAGAAATGCCAGGTTGTGTAAGATTTAATCATGATCTAGAATATTTTAATGCCGTTAAGAGCATTTTTACTAACAATGGTGAGAAATATACCAAGCATACTGCATCGTGTTCTGTTAATCAGCTTAAATTTATAAACCAACTTTAATTGTTAGACTGGAAAGTCTTTGAAATTTGATTGGACTTCAGTTACCCCTTTTTTATATTTCCGGTTCACACACACGTTGTTGTCCTCAACAAATTCATTTCTTGAACCTAAGGCTCAGTGACATCAATATGAAAGTCCAAAGCTTCTAGGTTCTACGTGTCCATGACTTATTGTTTAAGACAATGTTCTTTTATCAAAATAAATGATTAATTTACTGATATATATAGTGGCTTATTTTGTACACTTTTCGCGTTGTGTTGTCGATAGCGACAACACAATCTATATCGTTGTCGCCTTTTCGCTAGCCAACGCGCCAAAAGGCGCGTTGTCGTGCGGCGCGTTGTCGTTATGTCGTCCTTTATCGCTTGGCTTATATATATATATATATATATATACAAATAGCCTATTCTTCGATTTGAGCTGAGCGACATTGTGACATCGCGACAACGCGCCGTTGGGCTTGCATCGTTGACGACAAGACGAAAGTCAGAGAGATAACGCGCCGTGACAACACGACGCACAAAAGCGTACCAAATCAGCCATCATAGATATAGCTTGATGTTTGGTTTGAATTTTTCTGTAATTGGACACGTTTATGTTTTTAGAGAGAATATATGAATTTTTTGTTCCTTTTTTATTTTCTTTTCTTTTCTTTTTACCTTTTTTTACCTTTTTTACCTTTTTTATATATAAACTTTCATTTGAATTTTACGAATGATGTTTTGATTGTTTTTACAGAAATAATTACATTTTCTTGAGACTGTTTACCTTTCGGTATTTCTTGTTATTACGATTAGTCAACTATTTTGTGTTTTTGTTATACATTTGTAAATTGTTGTTTTTTCTTATGATTTTCTTTGCAATAATTTCTTACTCCAATATGTTTTTATTTCCATTCATCAAGCAAAGCAATTTTGACTTTTTTCTCGCTGTCAAGTGGTGTATAGTTCCTTAATGGCCGTGTAATTCCGTATGTCTACATTTTCAATCATTCAAGTACTTTGAACATGATTTTGGTGGGAGTTAAGTGCTTTGTAAATTCAATAAGCGATAATAATAATCTTAAAGATATACACAAACTGAATATCATTACAAGTTTACCCGACATTCACTTTTAACTTATAGGTTGCTGTTATTAAAATACGACTAATAATTTTGACTTTTTTGTCTGCGAGTGCTTTTTCAAAATATTGTTATTGATTTAAACATGATCAAAAATGTGTTCAATGTTAAATCATCAGCTAAAACTTTACTGTGTTTTCTTCTTGTCGTTTGCAAGCAAGGATTAATTAATTGTAAAGGATTTGGATATTTTCCCATGCAATCTTTACGGTAAGTTCTCCGTGATATTGTCAATAGAAATTTTTAAAACTCTTCATTACAGTTCATAGCGATCAATTGCCAGAACAGAACATACATTTTATTTTAGACTTGTACATAGTAAATCGACATGCAAATAGATAAACAAAACAATGATCATATCACACAAAATACAATATGACACTTAATCAGGTAGACACATATACAACAATTAAACTGTGAAATAAACAAACTTTTTGTTCTAAAACGATAAACTGCATGAAGAATAGTGCCTAATGTGTATCAGACAGTATTTGATATGAATGGGATGCACTCAATTAGGTCACGTGGTATCTGCCGAACGCCTACTCGACAGCTATACAGGAGTAGGTCTCAATTTATTCATAATTGTCTGTATATTAACTATATATGATAACCTATTTACCAAGACGTTCTATGTATGCCGATTTCAAATTTAAGGGACGCATGTTCGTACAAAAGTCTGCATGTGTTTTTTTTCTGGGGAAAAAGCGCCAACCCCTTTTAATTTAATTTCGTTAAGTTTTGAGATTGACTTTAAATCAGCAAGAAAGGTATTTTGGTTGGAGGATTTCAAAAGAATAAAGATAGCTCAAACTTCAACAATTGGTGCCCTTTTACAAAATAAGCATGTTACCTTCAAGACAATTTATCAGAGCAATGGCTATTGCCTTGATAAAAATGATAAACCAAATCACACAAGAAAAGTTATAATAAATTTACGGTGGTCTGGAAAAAAAAAGAATCCTCTTGTTGGATCTCAGTAATACAGGTGAGCTTTTAAAAACTGTGTTTACAATAAAATTCTTCTCATATCTTCTTAGCATATTGCTTAATTGTTAACAAACCAGTTTACCAGAAGATAATAAACGCTATTATCGTATTGAATTTGGACGTTCGAGTCGTAAAAACTTTCCTGAAATATTGATTTAGAATATTGCAAGGTTAAAATCCGCTATATTGTAAATATTTTGAAGTCAAAAATGGCATATAATTATATACGTTCTTGCAGTATGACAGACTTTCCCATGATCGATTTTTCGGTTATCTATTTTCCTCGGGATAATATTTTACTGATACTCATAAACCTATATTTATATGTCAGCAGATTCTATTTGTAAAGGAATTAACTCACTCGGAAATGCAATGTTGACCTTTTTGGAGGTCAAGAGTGTAAACTTCCTTATTGCCAATGTTAATATACACTTTGTCGCCGTTTCATCAAGCTTACTATCATTGTATACTTATATATCTTCAATAGGTTTAGATAAAAGTAAAGTGCTTTGAAATTTGATACCGATGTATCGCTGTGACAGAATAATCTATATGTACAGAAGTGATGTATATTGTCTAAACAAAATCTCTCCTATCGTTACATTTAAATATAGTTCGATTATATATATTCATTTGCTTTGCTGCTTTTTCTTTTCATATATAGTTATTATGTTTTAGGTAGTTGGAGCATACTTGGTAAAACAGCAAATGCGGAAGTTTTTTTTAAATATGGGTCCGTATTCTGATGTGTAATATAATTATTTCAGCAAATTTTGTCACAGTTAAGTGTTACGTAAATATCGAGGTGCTTATTTGTATTCGAAAGGGTATACTGTAGAGATGTATTTAGTGAAATATTTCTTATAAAATTTATAAACTATACAATTATAATGTTTCCCTAATCTTATGGACAATTATCAAAAGATTGAATGTGACAAACAGGATGGACTGTTCCGAAATAAAATATTATGAGTAGTGTTTTAGCCGTTTAACAATGTTTTCGTGCATGCGCCCTTCTCTATTCAAGAACAATGGAAATGTTTATCTTTCAAAAAGGTATTTTGAAATCAAAATTCAATGATTTGGTAAACTACGGACGGCAGATAGATAGCTTTTTGCACTTTAAAGGTATTTTTACCCACGTAGCTGATCTAAAATAATTCCGTATAACAATAAGTAGCTCGGATTATATACTAGGAGTAAACGGAGATGAAGCAGAATTTAGCTTCCTCAAAACTTTATTTATACAACTGCGCCATCCATTTTATTGAAACAATGGTAGAGTTCTTGCTGCATTGCTACCTACTGAAAATAAATTAGTTTTCTATATTTACTTCTATTGATTTAAACCAGAACTTTGATATTCCTATAAATAGATAACAGTTATCTCTTTGGTATTTGGAATGGGTTTTACTGAATTTCTTGTATTTCATTGAACACTATATGTATTATTTCTGTATTTCATGATACGTTCTGCTTAAGTATCCTTTGTTACAGTGCAAACTTTGTTTCAGCTTTTAATAAGGATTGGGAATATATTCAGCAATCTTATCTTTCAAAAAATGAAATTATTTTTATATTTTGTATCTCTTATGTTATTTGGGAATTCAGTGGTGGATGCTAGTAGGTATATCCAAAGGACAGTGAGGTAAGCGATACCAAATTATTGAAGTGTTTTTTTTAATCATCATCGCCAAAAAGTAAAAAAAAAAAATATTGACTGTATCCCCGCCGTCAACAACATCATCAAAATGTGTTGTTGTTTTTTTATTCCAGAAAACTTACCCTAATCTAAAAGTATATTCAAACGGTAAAAAAACTGCAATAAGTATTTCCGTTTTTAAGCGAACAATTATAAGTCGAGTAATTTTGCACTTAATTTTTTATTTTTTTTACAATAACCTGCAGTCAGAATTTTTGAATTGAATTGTACACAATACATGCATATGTCATTTCTTTATTACGCTTAAAATTTGCAAATATTCATGGAATTATTATCACTATTTATGAACCAGTTAAGCTGTATCATGCAGTTCCCATTGCCTCCTGAAGGAGTACATAAACATAGTCGCGTATGGTTTTAAAGTAGTTTATGTTCCTTGTAAGGTTGACATTATTTGATCCAGTGAATGAAAGCTTAATTATATTTTGTCTTCTCAGTGCAGTAACTGGTTAACTTCTTATATAATTTAATACGAGATGACATGTTACTGCACTAAGTTGGCGATTTATCTTACATGTTACTAGATTTTACTTTTATAGTTCATGGGCGTTTCAAAAGCTCTATAATCACTTTTAAAGGCAGTACAAAATAGATTGATGCTGAAATGAATTATTAACCTTTCGTATTTGATTGTTTAATAACTTTTCTTTATTAAAATTTAAGCGTAAATGGAGACAAAGTTATCTTCTTAATATTGTTTATGGTTTTTTGATATTGTTTAAGGTTTTCTTTTAATATAAAGAGAAACTTTCTTCATTTCAATTCTAAGTTTCCATGAGATGCCGTTTTTGAAATTACTCAAAATTATTGAATGGTTCATTTGGAATCTTGCATGCATCTTATATTCTGAATATATTATGTATAAAACATTCATCTAAATAAGCTTTTGTCGCAAGAAGTGATGGTTTGAACACGTGGCTCATCTCAGTTGTTGTTGGTGGTGTTGGTGGTGGTGGTGGTGTTGTTGTTGTTGGTGGTGGTGGTGGTGGTGGTGTTGTTGGTGTTGGTGTTGGTGGTGGAGTTGTTGTTGTTGTTGTTGGTGGTGGTGGTGGTGGTATTGTTGTTGTTGTTGTTGTTGGTGGTGGTGGTGGTGGTGGTGGTGTTGTTGTTGTTGTTGTTGTTGTTGTTTTCAAATCTTCTTCTATGACCACAACGAATACCGGCTGAAATGAATGAAACAAAATTATATGAAAATTGCAGACTCGGTTTGATTTAGTCTGTTAATAACATATATGGTAAAAATGAAACATCTCTTCACGCCCCCTAGCACCGGCCCAAGCGATATTCAACCTCAAACACTAACGTGCCGTAATCAATGAATGACCGAACTATAACAACACTGAAGAAAAGAAACCTTATTTAAATGTATTATTTATTGTATATTGAAAAGATATCGCATTATTGCTGTACTTATTTTTCATGTTAATTAAGCTACAGCAGGTTTTTGTACCATTCAGTCTTATATAGTAAGATAGAATTATTATAGATACACTGTTTTGCTCCTCTGAATTTTAAATCGTTGTGTCTGCAAGTTAATCATTAATCTATACTATAACTAGATTATTTCAAAACATCCTGGCGGCAACCGCAACAGAATATCACACACTTAATGAAAATGTGCTGAGATAACAAAAAAGTTTTATCAGCGAATCAGCATGGCATATAAAATCAGCCTAACATACTTTCTTTTAGCAAAGGTAAAATCTCTATCAATATCAAAACAGAACAGAACAGATTTTATTATTCAATATGACTTGAAAATAGCAGTTCCTTGTCATTACAAAAATATAGAACATACATTAAAATACATCGAGAGTGAAAATACAATTAATTATTTAACTTTTTGGTATTATTAGTCATATACATTATTCATATTTTCCTTTCTGATACTAAATGATATATTACAAAATATATCTAATCTTTTCAATGCATTTGTATTACATGTTATTAACAAGATCAATACACTTAATCATTCTAGGTTGGCTCTAGTAATAACTCGGTTTATCACACACTCGTGCCGATTTTGCGACTCCGTAAATATGGTATGGCACGGCCGTGCATATATTTTGACGTGACGTCATTAGCGTTATGCTAACATAGTGAAAAGACGCGCTTAATGTTAGCGTTATACTATAGGCGCGTCAATGAAACATGACTCTTATTCTCTATTTTGTGTATGTGATAAAGAGAATATTAAATTCGTGTAAGTTCATTACTGAATTTATTGCACTCGTTGAATAAATTAATATTATGCTCGCCAGAGGCTCGCATAATATAATTTTATTCAACTCGTGCAATAAATTCAGTATTGAACTTACACTTATTCAATATCCTCTATATATTCAATTTTTCTGAAGTCAGAAAAAAATGGTATTCATCTTCAATATCGTCAATACAGAGTTAATACTAGACAAGTCAGAATAAAATAGGTTCACACTTTATCTCATTGAGCATTTGAATTCGTGTATAAGCACACACTTGTCGGTTTCATTTCTTAGAGTTTCCAAGTTATGTAACAATTCATAAGATAATTTCTATTCCCGCGCATTGACCTTTTGATTGCGTAAAGAAACCCACATGTTCAGTAACATAAATTCGCAATTCCTAATGGAATTTAATTGGTTGATGAAAATCACTTTGATACAAATTATTGCAATTTAACGTTCTGCCGGTTAAAAGGTCTGTGGGGTTGTATTTGTTTACTGATTA
This sequence comes from Ruditapes philippinarum, assembly GCF_026571515.1. Lineage (NCBI taxonomy): Eukaryota > Metazoa > Mollusca > Bivalvia > Venerida > Veneridae > Ruditapes > Ruditapes philippinarum. Next base: position 78,022 of record NW_026853970.1, read on the forward strand.
ATTTTGTTGTTGTGATACATTAATGTCTGAGAATGAGCAACCGTGACATTTCAAATATGTTGATTTCTGTAACGAATAGATTAAATGCATTGGCGTAACGAAAGTTAACTGACTTTGTATATTTATTTACGCATTTATATCTGGGAAATTGGTGATATAATTTTCCACATAATGCTTAAAGGCACATTGTGCCTCAAAAACAAATACATTTTTACTTCTTTACATAGGGCAAACGTGAATTGTATAATATTTTAAATGATGTTTTGCAGAATGTTAGATGCTTGTTACCTGAAGAAAGTAGTGATAAATGTGAAATAATTTGTCATAATAGTAGCAAAATGTAAACAAAGGGTTATTATTGACTTCCATACAAAATATTCATTCACTATGACTGTACTTATTGCCAAAAAGCAACAGATGAAAAACATGGTTAATGTTATTTGCCGATCAGTTTTTTTTTTGTTTTTTTTGGATACTATATCAAAGTATGAAAGCACCCCAAAATTAAAAAGCTTTTGAGTTATGAAAATGAAAGCATTCTGAGGCCTTTAAATATGGAATTTTTTATAGCATATTAATTAGATTTCTATTATAATTGCAGGTGTCTTCTTTTTTCACAAATATCTAAAGTTAAGAATATCAAAGCATCATAATAGTTAAACATTCTCTATGGCATAAAATCTTCTCTCTACCGCTGTTGAAATAATTTATTTTCGGCCAAGGCCTGCTAGTATTTTGCATAACGGCTAACAGTGGGAGAAAGACTCTCGCGATTATTTAACTGTGCACATCTCTATTATAGATAAGTTGAAATAAAACACTTTGTAAATTAAGTAAAATATTGAAGATGTAAATTTCTCAACGATGAGGAGAAGTCTCGTAGTTCAAAGGCGGTATTAAGATATATGTATATTTGTTTAAAGTAAGTGGAACAATGGATTAAAATAGACATAACATGATGGCATCTTTGAGAAAAAGTGTGTTACTATTTATACTTGTAATATTTATTGCGGAATTGGTTGAGTGTACGGGATATAGATACTTCCACCGTTATATTCAGCCTATCCAGCAGTAAGTTTAGTTAAGTTTAGTTAAAATATTAAATGTTTTACATGAAAATTAATTAGTTAAAGTATTTAGTGTAATATTTTTCTGGTCCATCGGGATCATTTATACCAGCACTTTTAAGTGTTGAAAATTGAGTACCGCTCTGAAAAATGAGTACCGCTCAAGCCGGTGCTGGGTGGGGGAGCTGAGGTATGTTGCACCTTCTAATCCCTCATGTACAGACTAACTGCAATGTTCATGTTATCTTGTTGAGATTAATGCTTCATTGGGATCACCCTTTCTCTTGACTTTTTAAATGCCCGAACTCTTCTTGTGATTTTTATTTCTACATCGTTTATTTTCTCTCTGCAATAATGTATATAACGAGCGTGTTTTAGATTGTTGATCGAAACAGATGATCTTTGTTTCAGTTTGGCATTTTCATGCACATTTTATTTTTCTAATAATGAACAATAATAATAGCTACGTATTCTTAATTAAAAAAGTATCATGAAATAATTCATGAGTGAATCTTTGTCTATTACATTTATTTTATGTCTTTATTATTTTATTTTTAAGGCTACATCCTTTTGTTTGATGAGGAAAGTGTTCTTTTTTATGTGTTCCTGTTTATCAAGGCTACATCCTTGTGTTTAATGAGGAAAGTCCTCTTTTATGTGTTCCTGTTTATCAAGGCCGCATCCTTGGGTTTAATGAAGATAGTGTTTATGCCTTCGTGTTTATTAAGGCTACACACTTGTATTTAATGGGAAAAATGCTCTTTTTGTCTTCATATTTATCAAATCAACATCCTTATGTTTAATATTAGGAAAATTCTCTTTTTATGTCTTCATGTTTATCAAGGCTGTATCTTTTCGTTTAATAAAGAAATGTTTAGTAGATAACAAGAAGCCAAGTATTTGTCAATTTACAATAGATTATAACTAATTAAGCCGGATATAATTGTCTCTTGATATAGATAAACAATTTCGTATTAAGTCACGACATCAGACGTCTTTAACATGTGTTGATATATTTAATCAAAGCATTTATTGTATTGTGTGAAGTCAGCACATTTATTTGATTATAATACCTAATTAAGCATGAGATATAATTTATCTGATTTTAGACATTGATATGTCATTTAGTCACGACAAGGACATCTGCGAATATTGCATTTGTTAAAAACATTATCTTGATGAACAACGTAAAGAATTCAGTTTTATAACATGGTACGTGTGATAAAATGTAAAGGGTTGTATTATGACCAAAAATGAAATGTTTATACGATATAATGAAACATTTTCAGTTTAGCTTTTCAGAAAAGAGCAGAAGTGAAATTACCTTATACAATAGTTAGTATACACCAGAAACGATTTTTTACCTCTATAGAATGGGAAAACGTGTTTAATTAAGTTTAAATTATGGATTTAAAGCATATTCAAATGATTATTAACGAGTATTAGTGGCGCTTAATGTGAAATACTTTATCAAAAGTAGCAAATATAAAAAAGTAGTATTTTAACTTCAATTCAAAATATTAAATCTATAACAGTACATATTGCCAAACAACCATCAGGCAAAATATATTAAGATATATGGCCCTTTTGGGTATTTTTTTCGGAAATTGTATCAGGAAACCAATGATATACTATTTTGGGAAATAATAATTCCATCATTTTGGCGGCTTAATGGGCCTTTAAATCGTTCATATGTGAGCTGTCGCGGAATAATTGATTAACAGAACTTTTGTGATCTTTAATAATATTTTTCTTTTGATTATGCTTGATTTGACATTGCAATTAAATGATTAAATAATTTTGAACAGGTGTTTGTCTTTACCATAAAAGATCCATTATATTTTGGTTCTTATACCATATGTAAAGTTTGTCAATAGTCCAAAATAAGAATTAACATCTTATATACAAAAAAGACATGAAAACCAAATGAGCCGTGTCATGACAAAACCAACATAATTGGTTTGCGACCATCATGGATTCAGACCAGCCTGCGCGTCCGCGCAGTCTGATCAGGATCCATGCTGTTCGCTATCGGTTTCTATACTTGTTATAGAGTTTGTAAGCGAACAGCATGGATCCTGATCAGACTGCGCGGATGCGCAGGCTGGTCTGGATCCATGCTGGTCGCAAACGCATTTCGTTGGTTTTGTCATGACGCGGCTCAAATATGTTTGATGTTTGACTCGAGAAACGAAAGATCTTTTTCAACAATTTCGTATTACCATTCATTATATTGCCGATTAGATAAAATCCAATTAGATTATTCAAAAAGATTGTATAAATTGGGCCCATTAAGTCGTTTTTTATTTCGTTTTACATGCATAACAAGCATGTAGATACTGTATTTCTGGTTCTAAATTATACTTCAAAGACCGTCTGTCATAATGTAGAATTAAAATAAAACTTTCATTGCTTATGTATAAACGTTTGAAAAAAAACCTTTTAATCCTCATCTAAAGACGGTAAGGTGAATGGTCATTTCTATTGTAAATGTTAAAGTGAGTTTTCTCTTCGTTTTTTTTTTTTTTTTCGTTTTTTTTTTCATAATTTTTTAGCGTTCGTGACCAGGCGATTAAGATAGTTAACATCAAAACCACTTGCCTCACACCGCTGTGGGTTCGAATCCCGAAAGGAACTTAAGAGTGTTCCAAATAAGGAAGATATCCTGTTAGCTGACGGAACGTTGGTGGTTCTACTCATCCGTGCCCATCCGTATGTGAAACAATGCACCAAGGGGCACATGAGGTTTTCCCCACAAGTAAAGCTAAAGTGTCGCTTCATAGCCTTTACAACGTATAACCCAACTAAAAACAATTTCATTAATAATTGAGCCGCGTCATGACAAAACCAACATAATGGGTTTGCGACCAGCATGGATCCAGACCAGCCTGCGCATCCGCGCAGTCTGATCAGGATCCATGCTGTTCGCTTACATACTCTATAACAAGTAGAGAAACTGATAGCGAACAGCATGGATCCTGATCAGACTGCGCGGATGCGCAGGCTGGTCTGGATCCATGCTGGTCGCAAACTCACTATGTTGGTTTTGTCGTGACGCGGCTCAATTAGTCTTTCATAATAAATTATCTGATCGCCTCGGTTAGTTTTACTTATCGAATTGATATTATTAAGTTTCTGTGATATAAGTAAATTTTATTTCATTCATGGTAATATTTGCAATATATGTACATAAAGTATATTTGTGTTTTGTACTTTCATAGTTATTTCTAGTCAAAAATAATTTACATGTGTATAGTATGACAGTTATGATGAAAGTAAACTCAAATACCCTAAAAATAAAAACAAACATAAAAAAAACATACAAA